>NW_024081256.1:786649-1003734 GCF_003009895.1 Hyaena hyaena | reverse complement strand
TTCCTTGATGATTCTTAACTTTCTATCGTCAAATTACCTCGTAGAATTTTCCCATTTTATTCAATTCTTATACAGATTATGATATTGTCCAATTAAAAATTGTGAGAGGAAGAGAAAGAGAGGGAATTTTGACAACTTTAGGACCCATTTATATAGGTAGGATATTGTAGCTTTGGGGAACAATTGTGAATTATATCATATCTACCAAAATTAATTCCAAGAGCATCCTTACTGCAAAGCTTTATAATTTACAAATAGCACTGCTTTAACAATGTGTTCCATCAAAATTTGGGTTATTATTTAAGCAAAATATA
The DNA here is from genome assembly GCF_003009895.1 of Hyaena hyaena. Lineage (NCBI taxonomy): Eukaryota > Metazoa > Chordata > Mammalia > Carnivora > Hyaenidae > Hyaena > Hyaena hyaena. Next base: position 1,003,420 of record NW_024081256.1, on the reverse strand, counting down.
AAAATAAAAGTATTTTTAACTTTAATGTTGAACTTTTGAACCAAATTTACAGTAGCATTCATAATACTGTCAAATGTTTTTTCTTTAACTGAATGCAATTGCATTTATTTGTATTATATAGAGAAATATCAAAACACTATGAGAATGAATTGATTTCTATTTAAAACATCCAAGTCTTTGATAAAAATCTGGTATTCTTTAATTCTTTGTGGAATTCTTATACTGATGGAATCAGCCTGTTAATAGTTATAGTTTTACTTTTTGTCTGTGTACAAAACAATGTCAAAACAAAATAAAAAATTGATTTAGAAGAGTTATTTGATCTAAATAAAAAGTTATGCTTTGTAGAGTGATGTGTAAACACACTTTTTGAAAATACATATATTCAACTGTTATTTTTCATCCCAGACTTCTTACATAAAATAGTTATTATCTTTTGAAATAACAAATGTATCATTCTTTAGCATATTTGAATCTTCTCAATTTTATACCCCTGTACCACTACCACTGTAAGAGGAGAGAGTAAGTGTCAGTAACATGTTACATGTTCAAAATGATATTTCAGGGGCACTTGGGTGGCTGAGTTGGTTAAGCATTGGACTTTGGCTCAGGTCATGATCTCATGGTTTGGGAGTTCGAGCCCCGTGTCGGGCTCTGTGCTGACCACCCTGAGCCTGGAGCCTGCTTTGAATTCTGTGTTTCCCTCTCTCTCTGCCCCTCCCCCACTGATGTTCTGTCTCTCTGTCTCTCTCAAAAATAAATAAGCATTTAAAAAAAAACTTAAAAAAAAAAAAAACAAAATGATATTTCATGAAGAATGAAAAATTTTCATTTAGTTCTTTATTAACTTGTACTTTCATTTTCTTAGAGTTCATTGCTTCCAGGCTCATTAGAACTCCCTGAATTTTATTGCAAAATGAAAACGTGGGACTAAAAAGTGGTTTTAGATAGTTTTAGACTCACACCATCTGAGAAATGAAAAGTGTAACAAGGGGGTTTGAAATATCCATTATGGACTGTAAAACAGTGCAGTGCAGCCTATACTTGCAGCATATTATTTCATGCATTACTAAATTCCTACGTTTCATTGAACACTGGTAGCCCCAGCGGCTTTAGGCATTATAGATATCTGTATCTTTCCCACCCTCACCTGAGACTGGATGAGGTTAGAGGTGTCTAATTGCTCAGACCCTAACTCACTTCATTTTATCAGCAGCCTGGGTTCTGTCCTCAAGGGAGGTGTTAATTATCTTGTACCTAAAATGGGTCATGGAAAAAGAGTTGGCTTATCACTTCTTTCATATGTAACAAAAAATTCTATTTGAGGCGGTTTACCAAAAATAATATGTAATTAGAATTGTGATGGGTTTATAAAAGAAAAGGACAGGGTGTTAGGAGAAAGACTAGCCGGGAGATAATTTAGAATCAAGATCAGAGTGCTGGAATCAAGCATGCTTAAAAATAAAACAATCTTAAATTTAAAAAAAAATAAAATTAAAAAAATAAAAAATTAAAAAAATTAAAAAGTGAGAGAGACAGAGAAGGATATTTTTATGAAAAATGTTACATTTCACAATGAAGATCTGCTGTGACTCTATTTTTCAGAGAACATAAGTTCAAAATAAATTTTTTAAATTATAGGAATTATAATAAAATACTCTGAAATATTGAAAGTCTTGAAATGACCTCTCAGGCCTTAAAAATCAAGTTGACAAAAACAAATAGATAGACAATAATAGGAGAATGATAATGAAGGCTTAAATTGTCATAAGCTATGAACAAGCCATTAAATGTTTTAATAATTTTTAATGATGGTTCTGTGTTCATGATATAAATGAAAAAAACAAGATATGAAACTATACATATAGTGTCAACTTAATGATGTAAATATTTGTGGATCTGTATCAAATGAAAATTTTAAAGAAAACAGAATCATATTTTCCTGGTATTTTTTTGAGGGGGTTAGAGTTTGGGTGGTTTTTTATTTTTTTCTCTTTTTTTAATACTTATTATGATATAGTAAGTGACATTAATGATCAGATTAAATACTAGATTACCTTTTTTAATACAAAGGATCACAACAGGTAGTCCTTATAATGAAGTACAGACATCAGAAAAAAAAATACTAAAGTTCTGTTTACCTGTATGAGAGATGGGTTGTAAAACTGACCCCAATTCTCACACCACTATTTATTAGCATGCATTATAATTTGTGTTTGAGGCTTTTCTCATTAAGTGATGGTGTCTCTTCACCTTAAAACTAGACTAGACTTTGACTAATTTTAAGAAGCAGAAGTGACCGTGCACTATTTACAACCCTGAGGCTCAAAAAGTCTTGAATACTTCTGGGATTTTTTGGGTTTTCTTGTTTGTTTGTTTTGTTTTGTTTTGTTTTGTTTTTTGACTTTGGCTTTATCATGAGAACATGTTTGGGCTGGCACATTGGTGGGATGTGAGAGGCACATGGAGAGGAGTATCCAACAATCAACCAATTGCACAGATTTGAGAGGCCCCAGTGAGGATCAGCAGAACTTTCAACCCACCCCATACCTCACTGCAGACTTATTAGTCAAGACCAGAAGGACCACACAACCTATTTATAGCTTTTGAGCAATAATAAATCTTTATTGTTTAAAGACATTGAGTTTGTGGGGTAGTTTATTATAAAATTGATTGTGACAGCAGATAGCTGAGATAGAAATTGATACTTGACAGAGGGTGCTATCATAACAGAAACTTGAAATATGTGTCATTAACTTTGAGACAGGTTGTATGTAGGTGGGGGTCGGGAAATGGTAAGCAAACTGTTAACAAGGACTAGGGACATAGTAAGGAATTGTAACTGGAGTCCGATCCATGTACTGTCATCACAAAATAATTGACAAAACTGTTGCCTGCAGTAACTTGGAAGATAGAAAATGTATCTAATGAACTTTTGGATTTGCCTAAGGAAATCTCCAAGGCAGAGTGTAGATAGCGTCAGCTAGATTTTCTTAATTGTGTGTGGTACAGCAAGAAAATGATGAACTAAGAAAAACCTGACCAGCTCCTAAGTAGAATTTAGAAGGGAATATGAGAGATAGACTTATGGGCTACAAAATAAAACAGTTTCTCATCTCTGGTCCCTCCAGCCAGGAAAAGATTATCAAAGTAAAATATAGCCTCCAGGCCTAGATCAAATCATCAATATGGCTTAAGACACTTGGTTAAGACCTCTGAATGAATTAAGGAAGTGCTTAGCTGGCCCCCTCAGGTAGACAAAAGGGCTGGTAGGAGCAAAGAATGTCTCCCACAATTATCTGATATGCCCCCAATGAGTGTGATTAAAAAGAATTTGTTGAGTCCAATAGATGCAAATCACATTATTTGAAAGCCCCCAAAAGTGTCCTCAGGAGTTGTGTAAGCAAAAGTGGCTTCATTATCCTGGCTTCAAAGGTACGGAGATTGTTCACAATGCAAAAAAAACCTTCTGAGTCCCCATCTTCCTAAGTAGAGAAAGCCCATTGGGCAGAGGATATCAGTCCCTGATTTATTCAGAATGGATGAGGTGAGAGAAGGAATAGAGAGATGGAAGGAGGCCCCAGTGTCTGTGAAGGATGGACCAGGAAGCCTGTCCTAGGGGCAGAATGGGAGGACAAATCTGGGAAAATTCTCTTCTCCCAGTGTCAGGGCACCTGGCAACATTTACCCAGTTAGATTTCAAAATTGTTATGGCCTAGGAGGTTCTGTGTGCCTACCATCCTCGCCGTTTGAATGACAGTGCTGTTTAATGGAATTTTTCTGTCCTTATCACTATTGTAGTTTTCCTGTTCTTCTCACTGTTAGATGCTGGATGGAAATGATTAAGAATAAATAACTTGTCTTTTGGTTCAGAAGTCTTAATCAAAATGTGCCACATCTGAAGAACCTTATCGAGACTTGATGTAGACCATAATATGCTGGTCTCTGAGGACAATACGATAATTGGAAGAAACCTTGGGACAGTACGGGAGGGCGAGGGGCAAGTGTAATTTGCATGTGGGAACCATAAGTAATTGAGGCCAAAGAATGGAATACCAGTAGACTGATGGTAGACGTGGCCCTGATTCTTCACCCTTCGCTGAAACCACACCCTTTCAGTATGACTTTGAGGTCCTCTCATTAAGAAGTGGAATTGTTTTCACTGTTGCTTGAATGTTGGCAGGCTTTCCTAGTTTGTTTTACAAATAAAATAGAGCATAAATAACTGTGAGTCAGTTCTTAGCCTAGTCTTACACACTTCTACTATTTTTTTTTTTTCTTAGACCTCTGTCTCATCATTTGAACATCCTGGGCTAATTTGCTGGATGGATGTGACAAATATATAAAGAGCTAAACCGGCCAATACCTAGCAGCCACCAAACATTTGATCAGCTAACATTAGAAGAATGACCTACTCCAATAGTAGGTCTGTGAGTGAGCCTAGCAGAAGTCAGAACTGTCCAGCTGATCCACAGATCTGTGAGTAGTAATATATACTTATGTTTTAAGGTTCAGAGTTCTGGGGTGGTGTGATACACAACATTAACATAACAATAGATAACTGATGTAACCTGCTGTCATAATTCCGAGTGAGTGCCCTTGAATCTAGTAATGCAGATTTCAGGTTAATGGAGTGATTGGAAATTAGATAAATTACTTTTCTAAAGGTGAAAGAATTACTCTCCTTTGATTAGAAAAAGACAATCAAAGGGATCCCTATTGTTGTGGTTTAGATGCTAGTGACACTGAATTTTCTTTCTATTCTGAATTCTGGCATGTCAGTTGGAAGTGAGAAGAATATAAGAGAGGTGGACACCTCTGGGGAATTACTTTGGTAGCCAAGCAAGGAAGACACTGAGGTAGCAGACAGCTGCCACTGTGACGGAGGCTATAGGGACTTAACCAGATCCTGAAAATCTGTTTACAAGATCAGGGACTGTTGACAGTTGAGAGCAGTGTTTTTACTCTTTGTCTCACAATAGGAAAAAAAAAAAAATAGAAGAATTAAAAGTTATAATATTTAAGGCAACTTTTCCCAAAGAGAAATATTCATTGATTTTATATGAAAACAGGGTTCTATGTTTAGGAAAGTTTGGAAAACACTGGGTCAAACAAAGTGAAACATTTTTTTTAACTGTGGGACTTCCCAGACTCTTTACTATACCATTTGTATTGTGAATCCCCCAAAGGAACATAGAGCATGCAATATTCTCCAAGTTTATTTGACCGTAGGACTCCTTTTTTCACAGGGTATTTTGTAGGATTATATTTTCACCAAGTACACTTTGGGGAATGCTGAGTTCATGGTTTGTAGAGTGTGTAATTTTTACTTCCTTTTTTAAAGTTTTCAAATCTGTTCTATGAAGCTAATCTTTTCACCAATGTTTCAATGTTCATAGTTATTTTATGGGGAAAAACCCTCCAAAAGCACAACCTAGTGAAAAATCATGGCATTATATTCATAATTTCTTTTTGATTCTAAGGTTCTATAATATGATAGCACATCTTTTGACACTTATTTTTAATTAAACGTCAAAGTAATAATAATAACTTTATAAGCATTCACATGTTGAGAAACTTACCATATGTCAGGTACTGCATGAATCGCTTTACATATGTCATCACAATTACTCATAAGAAAAACTCTGAGTTTAAAAATACTATGTTTAAAAATGATGAAATTGGGGGCGCCTGGGTGGCTCAGTCGGTTAAGGGTCCAACTTTGGCTCAGGTCATGATCTCACCGTTTGTGGGTTCAAGCCCCGCGTCGGGCTCTGTGCTGACAGCTAGCTCAGAGCCTGGAGACTGCTTCAGATTCTGTCTCCCTCTCTCTCTGACCCTCCCCTGCTCACACTTTCTCTCTCTCTCTCTCTCAGAAATAAATAAAAACATTAAAAAAATTTTTTTTAAAAATGATGAAATTGAAGCTTAGGGAAGTATGGCCCTGCTACAAATCAACTTGTTTAAAAGAGACAAACTAAGATTCATAGAGTTCTACATTATGCCACATCTGCTCACTTGATGACTGGGCACCATTAACCAGTAGGCATTCCGGTGGGTTTTAGAGGAACACAACTGTACCGAGAAGACCACATTTATTGTTGGAGGACAGTCAGGGAACACACGCATCCAGATTAACAAGGTAAGTGGGTTAGTGGAGCTCATGAAAACGAGCATATCTGAAGACCATTAGAGACTCAGCTGAGTTTAGTGTTGACTAAACACAGACACTGAGGTTATAGACCTCAGTGAGGTTAAATGTGGAAATGTGGAAATATATAAAATGTTTTGACTCCACTGGAATGGGTTATTTTCCCAAGCTCAAAGTTTATAATTTCTTTCTTTGTGATTTTTAAAATTAGAATTAGAGTTTTAATATGAATTCTGAGGACATACTTAGGTTAACTATGTTGTGATGAGTAAATTATCAGTCAATTATTACTATGAGTAAACTTTGGACACAGAAGCAAACATTTGAGAAGAAAGAAAACAGATGTACATAAAATATTTTGGCAGATGTGAGTACTAGTTGAGGTATAACCAGTAATTTTTAACAGCTTTGTAAACATAATTGTGACATGCAATAAGCCACACATATTTATAGTGTACCATCTGATAAATTTTGATAAGTGTTTACATCTACAAAACTATCCTCATAATAAGGATAATGAGTATATATTGCCTCAAAATTTGCTTATGTTCTTTTGCAATTTCTCTCTGCCACCTCTCCCCATATCCTAAGTACCGGGGCAACCACTGATCAGATACCACTATATATTAGTTTGCATATTATAGAAACTAGTGTAAATAGAATCATAATACACTATCATTATGTACTTTGTCTTCTTTCATTCAGCATAATTATTTTGAAATTCATCCATACTGTTCTATTAATAATCCACTACTTTTTAAAAAAATGTTTATTTATTCATTTTGAGAGAGAGAAGAAGCGGGCAGAGAGAGAGCAAGAGAAAGGATCCCAAGCAAGCTCTGCACTGTCATCACTGAGCCTGATGCAGGGCTCGATCTTATGAACCATGAGCTGAAACCAAGAGTTGGCCGCTTAACTCGCTGAGCCACCCAGGTGCCCTTAGTCCATTACTTTTTATTGACAAGTAGTATTCCATTGTAAACTCATCATAGTTTGTTCATTCACCTATCAATGGATATTAACGTGTTTCCAGTCATTGGCTATTATAAACAGAGCTGTGATGAAGATTCTTGTACAAGTCCCTTATGGACATGTGCTTTGTTTCATCTTGCTTAAACTTTGAAATGCAGTATAATTTGAGGATAATATGATAGATGCATGTTTAACTTTTTGAGAACCTGTACAAGATTTCCAAAGTGATTTCATCCTTTTACATCCCCACGAGCAATATATGAGAGCTCTTCCACATCCTTGCCAATGCTTGGTGTGGTCTAGCTTTTTAACTTTGACAGTCTAGTAAATCTCTAGTATAATTTCATTGTGGTTTTACTTTGCATTTTGACTACTGATGTTGGGCATCTTTCACATGGTTGTTTGCCATCCATGTATCTTTTTTGAGGAAGTATCTGTTCAAATATTTGTCCATTGTTTTATTGGATTGTTTTGTTTCCTTATGTTTTGAGAGCTCCTTGTATATTCAGAATATCTGATTTGCTTGGTCATTTTTCTTATAATGAAATGAAGATGTTGTTTAATTTTAAATTTTGATTCATTTACATGGTCTTTCTAGATAGAGAGTTAAGGCAGAAATCTGACTTGCTTCACTTTTCCTTTCTATTTATTAAAGTGTTCCTCAGGTACTCACCATCTGGGCATCCAGGCGTGTCCCCAGTATGGGACCACTGGCACCTCTAATCCTTCAGGGTGTTCCTCCCCCTCCCCCATAGCCTCAAGGAGTTTTCTAAATGCCAAACAGTATTCAGTTGAATAATCAAGGGGCAGAGATGTCTCTTGCAGATCTCTGGAATTCTTTGTACAATTCTCTCTTCTCTATCCAAAATTTTCATCTACTATTATGTCCCCAGACTCTCAGTTCCATTTCTTTAACTTGTAGAATATGTAGGGCTCCCCTTAAATTCCTTTTTCTGAGATATGGTCTAAAAAGTCTCTCAAGGTAGTAAGTGGTGCTAATGTAGGGTCACCTCATTTATGTTCTATTGATCAGGGATCATCACCCTTTATTATGTGATGCCCAGTGTCCTGAAATTGTTTTCACATATTTTGTTATATTTATTTGTGCTAGGTCAGAGGATAAAACAGGCCCCTATTACTCCTTTTGACTTGAAGCAGATGCCTTATTAACAGCTTCATTTTTATTTATAACCATGAAATTTGTTTTTAAGCCTACTGATTTCTCTATTTTTATGTATTATTTTCCCTTCATTGGGGTAGGCTTTGTGTTTGCCTTTGTTTTATTCCCTTAGATTCTTTTTCATTCATCATGTGGTCTTTCAGCTATTTTTAGAAAATATATTTCCATATTTATTCTGTAACTGATGCTGTGCTAAAAGCTGCAGTTATACACATATCTATGACTTCTCTACTTCTCTTATGGTTTATGTTAGAAAGAGAGAAAAAATATGTATAATTAAAAATTACAAAGGGTCAAGTACTTGCTTTGATTCCTTCATGATTCTTAATGACTGGTTTCTATTTAATGTGTTTGAAGGCAGGGACTGCCTTATTCAGTGTTAAAATTCTAGTGCCGAGCACAGTGTCTGGAACTGTGTTCAAGACAAATATATAATTACAAACCAAGGGTTTAAGTGCTTGTATCAATTCCTTTTCAATTCTTAAAAATTGGTGTTTATTCTGTGTGTGTGTACAGATACCTTAATTTAGTGTTGAATCAATGAATGAGATCTATATTCATTGCATATCTAGTAGAGATAAGGACACCAGTCTGGGAATTTAGAAAACAAAAACAAAAACAAACAAACAAAAAAAACATGGAGGAACTGCCTTGAAATGAGACCTGAGAGATGAGTATAACTTCTCTAGAAGGAGAAGGGTAGAAAGGGTTTTCAATAAAGCCTTAGAAGATAGAAAGATGGTGATTCATTGAGGAACATGGAGCAGTTCAGAGTGAACAGACTAGAAGTGTTTTATATATAGACATATAAATGCATATATGCATATTTATGTGTGTCTGTACATGTGCGTTCTGTATTTAGTATGTGTATACGTGTAGGGTGTGTGTGTGCGTGTATGTGTGTGATATACGTGTGGGCATGTACATGAATGCACAAAGGGACTTTGCAGCATGGAAGAAGTGGGAGTAGGAATAGGGAATAAGATTGGAAAGAAAATAGGTGCTGTATTGTTAAGGGTCTTGACATCATGATAACTTTGACCTGTAGTATAAAAGGAAGAGAGAACCAACTTGAATCCTAAATTAGGATGTACTGTTTCTATATAATGGGCAGGAGAACAGTGGGCATGTTGATAATCAGAAGGCATGTGGTAAGAAGACTAAGTAGGAGGCTATTGTATAGAACAATATATATCAATAGAACTTATAACCAAAATCTACCTCAGATAATATGTTGAATAGTCCAGATTAGCATTAAGCAGAGCATTAATCATAGTGTTGGAGGAAACTTTAATAGGTCATGCAGTTGAAAAACTCATTCAGAAAGGAAAGGGTATAATTTATATAATTTGAGCAGCAGAATGACTTGATCTTATCAATATACTTTTCTTTCCATTTAAGATCTTTTAAAGTATGTATTTCAAAAACTGTGCTATACCTGGCTACTATAGAAGTATTCAAGATTGTCTGGTAGAACTCTTTCATTTTACCTCTTCCCCACACTGACAAATGATAGCCTCAATAGTACCACCATGTTACCCTGTTACATATGAAAATGTATGCATGTATGTACACGTGCATGTAAATAGACACACATCAAGCTGATATTCTCTGCTCTCATCATCTTTGGCTATATAATATATGGCTACTTTATTTATTTTTATATTATAAATTATCAGAGAAGAGCATCTTCTTACAACCTATGGATTATTATTATTTGATGGATAATATATTTCTGAAGATAATGTTTGATTCTTTACTGTTTGACTTTCTAAAGATTCTCATAAAAGTTTTCAATTCACAGTTACTTACAATTTTCATATTGAGATACATACACTTTATATACATAAAAACTATTACCATTCAAATATGCATCTGGCCATTTGAAATTTTAGTGCATCCTTTTTAGACTTTCACTCAACTAATCCAATTCCTAATAATTTGAAATTAGAGAACAACTTCATACAAAATTATTTTTCTAAATGTTATGGTAATAATATTAATTTATGCTACATTTTAAAGTTATAGTTGTTTCCTTAATGTTGGTAAGATTTTCAGTTGCTTAATAATCATAACTTTTCATAATTAAGAGGAATGAAATAATCTCAAACCCTCCATAACCTAATGTTATTTATACATACTCAATTTATGATATGATTTTATTCTCACATTTTCAAAAGTCCTGAATTTTTGTAGCAGGTTGATTTCATCAGTTTTTTATAATAAAATGAGGCTTTTGTTGAATTTTTAATATTGATTTATGTGGATAGTTTTTCTACTCAGAGAGAGAAAGCAAGCCCTACAGATCCAGCATGCTTCATTTGTCCTTCATATTACCAAAGTATTTCTCAGGTCTCACCATGTGGGCTTGGCGCATGTTGACAATCTGCCCGAGTTACATCAGAGATTAAATATTACAGTCGGAATGCTTAAGAGTTCCAACATCAGACCAAGCCTTTAGCTTTTGTCTTAAAATGGTCAAGCCACATATTACTACTGAGAATTAAAATTTTGTTTAAAGTCTAAGATGAAAACCTAAAACTAATGCTATTTCATCCAAGGAAATTATCTTTAGATAGCCTTAAAATTTGTCTTTGATTTATTTAGTAAGTAAAAATGTATTTATCTTTTATATGTGTCAGACTCTTTGAAAACTGCTAGGAATAAAATATATATATATATATACATATAAATTATTTATATATTTCACCCCAAAATAAAATATCAGAAATTTCACCCCAAAATAAGAGATATTTTCTTTTAGAACATTATAATTGTTAATGATTTACTTATTTTTGAGAGACAGAGTGTGAACAGGGGAGGGGCAGAGAGAGATGGAGAGCTGTCAGCAGAGAGCCTGCTGCAGGGCTTGAACCCATGAACCATGAGATCATGACCTGAGCCAAAATCGGACACATAACTGACTGAGCCACCCAGATGCCCCAGATATTTTAGTTCTAGAGAATATACATTCTATATATAAATAAGTAAAAATGATGATTCCAAGTAAAACAGAAATATTAAGAAATAGACCTTTTTTATAGTTAAAATTTTTTAATGCTTATTTTATTTTTGAGAGAGAGAGAGAGAGAGCAGTGGAGGGCAGCAAGAAGGGAGACAGGATCTGAAGCAGGCTCCGTGCTGGCAACAGAGAGTCCAATGCAGGGCTTGAACTCATAAACTATGAGATCATGCCCCCAGTCGAAGTAGGATGCTTAACCAACTCAGCTACCAAGGCACTCCAAGAAATAGATCTTTGAAACAATTGGTTTCTTAAATTCACGTAATCTTTTTCTTTGTTCATGAATTTCATGTATTTTTCAACAGGAAACCTGGAGGTGTAACTTATTACTTTCCCTGCCTTACTAAGCCTCTGTGCTTGCTGGTTTTGCCTTGATGTTTTTCTTTCTTATTACACTTAATTTCTCTTCTCTTGAAGAGAAATTGTGGTGGTGGTGGTCATGGTGGTGGTGGTGGTGGTGGTGGTGGTGTGTGTGTGTGTTTATGAGGTGGTGATTGGGGTATTAATAACAATTCTCAGGTTATTTTCATTTCCCATTCAATCCTCAGTACTGCTTGTTGGGAATAGGACTAGAGTTAGTAAATAAGCTTCACCAAACCATAACTTTCTGTTTCTTTCCTTGGCTAATAGTTTCTAAGGTTTATGGCATGAGCCTGAATGGTTGTGTGGTTGTTAATGTTGAATTATGGGTTTTTTCCCCTCCACTGCTTCTGTTCTTATTCACTTGATAACAATTGAAGAAGGGAAACTATTTGTTTCAGCTTTACTTTTTCATCTTTACCGAAAAATCTGGGCTTGCTTAAGAAATACCCATTACATTTTTTAACAACTTAAAGCTCAAGTTGAATGTAATGGAGCACTTAAAACAAACAGACTTATTCTTTTTTTTTTTTTTTTTTTACAAATAGTTTATTGTCAAATTAGTTTCCACATAACCCCCAGTGCTCATCCCCACAAGTGTCCTCCTCCATGCCCATCCCCCCCTTCCCCCCACATCTATCAGTCCTCAGTTTTTGTCAGCATTCAAGAGTCTCTCATGGTTTGCCTCTCTCCCTTTCCACCACCATTTCCCCCCTTCTTCTCCCCCTTGGTCCTCAGTTAAGTTCCTCCTAATCCTCCTATACGTGCAAATATATGATATTTGTCCTTCTCTGCCTGACTTATTTCGCTCAGCATAACACCCTCAAGGTCCATCCATGTTGCTACACATGGCCAGATTTCATTGCCATGTAGTATTCCATGGTATAGATAAACCACATCTTCTTGATCCATTCGTCCGTTGATGGACACTTAGGCTCTTTCCATGTTTTAGCTATTGTGGAAAGTGCTGCTATGAACATTGGGGTACATGTGCTCCCATGCATCAGCATTTCTGTATCCCTTGGGTAAATTCCTAGCAGTGCTATTGCTGGGTCTTAGGGGAGTTCTATTGTTAGTTTCCTGAGGAACCTCCACACTGTTTTCCAGAGGGACTGCACCAGTGTACATTCCCACCAACAGTGTAGGAGGGTGCCCGTTTCTCTACATCCTCGCCAGCATCTCGAGTTCTCTGATTTGCTCATTTTAGCCACTCTGACTGGTGTGAGGTGGTATCTCAGTGTGGTTTTGATTTGTATTTGCCTGAGGAGGAGGGATGCTGAGCATCGTTTCATGTGTCAAAAACAGACTTATTCTTTTAGTTTCTCTGTATAATGAGCCCTCTAAGAAAACATAGGTTCCAAGGGAGGGCAGAAGAGAAAAAAGCGAAATTTCTTTTCACTGTATTGTGATGTGAAAGTGCACATCACACATTTAATCAATCAATCTATCAATCAAGCCTAATCAGGCTACCAACACTGAATGAGATTATATAATAACCTATATATAAGACATGGCATTTTTCAAAATGAATTTTCCTTTTACTTAAATTTTTCTACAAGTAATGTATAATTCAATTAAAAATTTTTCAGTAGGCAGCCCAGGACCTGCTTGGGATTCTCCATCTCCATCTCTATCTCTGCCCATCCCCTGCTTTTGTTCTCTCTCTCTCTCTCAAAAATAAATAAACATTTAAGAAAAGTTGTCAGTGGGGAGAATCTTTACCAAATCAATGAAATGGATGAAAATCAATTCTAGGGGCTCCTCCGTTGTTTTCTCTCTTGGGGCTGCATTTTTCAGGGGTTTTCTCTGCATTTAAAGCTGATGGACATTGGCTTAGAATTCCCTGTTGTTGTTTTGGGTGGCGATTCATTCAGTACTGACATCAAGAATAAATTAACTCAGCCAGAGATCTTCTAAAAAGGAAATGATAATAACAGGGAAGAGGAGTGGAAATGAATGTTTGTAGGACGTATATTTCAAATGCCCATGCAATACACATATTTTAAAGTGTTCTGAAAATGCATCTTAGATAGGCTTGTTCATGAATGAGTTTCTGGTTATATTTTATATTTAAAATAATTTCTGGGTACTATGCCATTAAAAATAGTTTTTGTGGTTGGCATAAGACGATATTTCAGTTATGCTTCTTGCTTTTTTTTCCTCTAAATTATTGGAAGTGAATCTCCAGGATTCAATATTTTGAAGAAGAAATAAATTCTTTCTTTTCATTAGCACTTTCAAAGTTAGATATACACTTACTCTGTTTTTTTTTTTTTCCAGGAAAACGTTTCTCTATCCTAGGCATAAGATTGAATTTATCCTTGTAATTATATAATTGTTGAGCAAATATTAATGAGCATTACTTGCACAGCATCCTGTTGGACATTTTAGAAGGAACTTATAAATCTAGTTGAACAAACATGATTACATTTATAAAGAGATATTATTACATTGTCACTGTAAATTTCAGAGAAGGAGGCTATCACTATGGTATGGAGCAGTCTAAGGAATGAAATGTGTTTGGAATGGCCAAATGGAAGTGACCATTTGAAAAAAATGGCAGGGGTGGGGGGCAGTGAGAAAGCAGTCAAAGGTACTGACTTATAAAAAAGCCAGACATGTGGAGGGGCTGGATAAGATTTGTTTTGACTAAAAAAAATAAACCTTTCAGGTGAATGACAAGAAATACTACTCTATGTGTGGTCGATTGTGTTTATAGTTAATTTCAGGCTGCAGAGTTTCAGCTTGAGGCAAGAAGAGGGAGAAGATAACTAAAGTAGTGAAATTAAATTATGAAAGGCTACAGTACTTTTCAAATAATTTGGGTGGAGTTTAGATTTAAGAAGGCCAGATAGGATTATGGTTTAAATATTTCATCCTGACAGAAGAAAGGCTTTCATTGGGGTAGTAGCAGAGAGAATTAAAAATTTAGACTCTGATGGACCTCAGATGAATCATTACTCTCATTAGGATATTTCTAAACATGGGAATATAAACAGTGTTGAAAAATAGGAAAGGAGAGCTGACTTTCCTCAACATTTTAAAGATAAATATCCTTGATACAAAAGAGAGCCTTAGGAATTATGAGTATTTAGGAATTGCCTAATTATTATTATGGGGTATTTGCTATTATTATTATGTAATAGTTACTATGCTAAATATTTTATAGTCATTATTTAAATTAAAGACCGTAAGTAGTTTTATGGTGTTTTGATATCAATCAAACATGGATATTTTCTCTCAGTTTTAAAAAGATATTACCTACTGTTCATATTTTGTTTTAGTGGTTAGTAAATTGTCTCAAAAACACATATTGTATAATTCATTTATTATATTTGATTTAAAATATTGTTCCTAACATACACTAATTAATGTTCTAAACCAAAGTTAATTTATGAACTTTTTATCTTTTTCTTATGATTAATCTTTCTGTCCTATTTGTACATTCATTTAATATTTTAGGTTATTAAAACATATTATGGATGACTTTTATTTTTTTTAATGTTTATTTATTTTTGAGAGAGATTGACCATGAGTCGGGGAGGGACAGAGAGAGGGAGACATAGAATCTGAAGCAAGCTCCAGGCTCTGAGCTGCCAGCAGAGAGCCTGATGTGGGGCTTGAACTCATGAACCATTGGATCATGACCTGAGCAGAAGTTGGATGCCTAACTGTCTGAGCCACCAGGAGCCCCCTTTTTAAATTTATTTATTTATTTTAATTTTTAAATTTTTTAGATGATTTCTAAATCATAATAGAAAACAAGATTTAAAATATTTCATAACCATAAAAATAGAAAACCTATGGACATTGATATGTTCTACTGTCTCTAGTTAGCTCACAAAACTTTCAGTAATTGTGATCATTTCTAGTTGATTTTCTTGAGTTTTCAAATCAGCAAATCTATCTTTTACAAATAATCATAAAGTAATCTCTTCCTTTGCAAAATGTAAACTTTATTCATTTTTGTCTCACTAGCTTGGCTACGACTTCTAAAACTATATTGAAAAGTATTAATATACATTCTTTTTTAGGAGTTTATGTTAGGAGTTAAGCATACTCTTAGTTATTGATTTAAGATATGTATGGTAAGTAGTATATATACATTTAATAGATTCTGAGATGTTAGAAATTTTTTTATTTAAAAAGGATATTTACTTTTATTATACAAATTTCTGACAATTGGCAAAATAATTATGTTTTTCTTTTACCTGCTGAGGTAGTTAATAATGGTAAGTATATTGCATTTCTGACAACCTTGAAATAAAGTCAAGTTAGTTATGGTGTTTATTAATTTAATGTACTAGTTGGATGGCCTGTCTAGGGGTGAGATTTCCTGTCATTGAATTCTCTTTTTAGATGATGGTGTCAGAAGTCACACTAGTGAAGCAAATCTCAAAGCTTATATCCCTGTACGTCTGGAACTCTTGAAATACAGTTTTTTGAAGATTTTATAAGAAGTAATTGATAAAAGTTTTTGTTTCTAGCAACATTTTTGGAGCAAATTCATTGGTCATAATTTTCTTAATGTCTTTCGGATTTTTGTTTTCTTATTGAATTACTTCTGGTTATTTATATTTTCCAGAGAAATATCCACTTCTTGTTATTTTTTTCAATACATTAGTGTGGTATTATCTTTTTTGTCTGTAGACAGAAAGGTTAGTTTAATTTCTCTGTGTGTTTATATTGTCTTTCTTTATTAGATTTTCCAAAGGGTACTCTATTTTATTAGTCCCTTCTATAATTGTATTTTTAATTGTTTTCTAATTCATTAATTCTACTTTTAATTCATGCTACCCTTGGAATTATTTTGTTGTTCTTGTTCTAAATACTGTATTTGAGTTAAAAGTTGAGTTCAGTTATTAATTTCTTTCTAGTCTAATAACAGAAATGCTGATAGATATAACCATTTAAATATGGTTTTGTTTGCATTCCATAAATTTTAATATACAGTATACTTCTTATTAGAGTCTGTAATTGCAACTTTGATTTCCTCTTTAAAATTTACATAGTACATTTGAATTATCAAGTGATTTGATTTTTAAATTGGGTAATTTTTTATTTAATTTGATACTATTTAATTGTGAACAGAGGATGTAGTTTATGTAATTAGAAGTTTTCATTCTGAAAAAAAAAATTCATTCATGTGGATATTCACTAACAGGCAAATAGCTGGGAAAAGTAACCAAAGGTTCCCAAACTTTACTGAATATCAGAATTATGGGAGAGTTTATTAAAACACAATTTACTGGCTCCACTCTTTGGGTGGCCACAAACAGTGGGCCCCTGGGGCAGGCAGGCACACAAAGCGGCAGGCAGGCAGGAGGAAGTCAGCTTCATACAGATCAGGCAGCCTGTGGCAAGGCCTCACCATTAACTGTGTGAGGCAAAAAGTTGGTCCACGGGAAAGGGTCTAGCAGGGAGAGAGCAGTGTGTGCTGTTGTAGGATAGGGGGAAGATGTAGGCCACTTTCCCAGAAGTAACAGACCAGCCTAAAGGCCCAAATGCACCATAAGGCTTACTTTATTGGAAGAAACAAAGCAGTACAAGATAATTAACTTACACATGCATTGTGCCTCGAGCACCTACTTACCCATTTTCACAAAAGCCCAAAGGGCGGGGCTGCCACCATGATAGCTGATTTAGAAAAAGCTGTTTTCTAAATCCTGTTTAGTAAATCATTCCTTCAAACATAATAATAAAGGAAAGCTATATCAACAAAAAGAAGGTAACTTGTTATCAAACGATGCGCCTGCCATGTGTTTTATGTCTGTGGATTAAATTTTTTCCAGCATACTACCGTTTGTGTTGATATTATGCCTTAGAAATCTTTTACTTCTGAAAATGTACATCTGGCCCGAAAAACTGAGTCAGTGACTTGTGCATACATAAATCACTTCTTTCTTCCTTTTGGAGGCAATTTAGGTCTGAAGACCTCCCTTGGAAAAAATAAATAAAAAGTAAATGAAATTAAAATAAAAAGGGAAAGTAGAAAAGTTAGAAAACACAGCCCAGATGACAGTAAATGTTAATGGTCTGATCGCACACGCCAAAATTGTCCTTCAAACTGAAGTGTGTATTAAATAGTAATGGATAGATATACTTCTCTGTGAGATCTGATTTGTCTAGCAAATCCTTACTGACATATACTCTCATTTACTACTATATAGCCTTTTGAAAATGCCATTCCAGCAGAGCATAAAAAAGGTTATTTAGATTAAGTATAGTTACAAGATAAGCAGTATACTGAGTTCATTGGGCTTCATGCATGCTCATTTAATATCCACCGCTCCATTACTCTGAATCAAACTGTCCCTGAAAGAACAAGAGGAAGGAAAAGGGCATTAAAAAGCACAAATCACGAAGTAGAGAACATTCTTCTTAAAAACGAAATGGTCTCCATGTGTTACCATTTAATACCATGGAAATACTTTCCTGACTTTTATAGCATGCAAAGAAATTGCACCAATCTATTAAAGAATGCAATAAAAAAAAAAAGACTTGGAGGTGGGTTAACATCTTCCAGGTCTTTATCATTCTAGATGGGCTTGGAACTTCAAAACACTGTAAAATATTATAAATGGTATCCATTTGCATCTGTGTGCAGCTTATGACATAATGAATGCATGACCACTTAACCGTTTATTGAATACGGGAAGAAATACGATAAGACCTTCGGTGGGATCTTTTAAAACGAGGCCCAAAGCCAAGTTTTAAAGAAAGACAGAGTGCCAAAACAGTTTATCTTTTCCTTTTCTCCTTAACTTTAGTGCCATTAAATGGCCTTTTGGACTTTGTTTGAAATTCAGGTAATTAATATAACTGGAGAAAATAATTTTTAGAGGGATAAGGTATTGTGATAAAATATAAACAAGGAAAGCCTGAAGTTTAGAGGACAAAATGACAGTGCTAATACCAAAGTTACACGGTGCGATTTAAGTCATTGTGAAGACCTTTCACATGTTCAGTTTGCATTTGACAGTGGCTGAACTTTATTAGCCTTTAATGGCCTTCATTAAATTATATTTGGTACCTAAGAGGCTATGCATTGAATGAGGATCATGAGGACATTCTCCTTTCGTAATATATGTACCTCAACTAAGGGGATATGACCCTGAGCATCTTGTTTTAGAGAATACTGTCCTATCTTATTTCAGACTGTGGACACATGGCCATTGTTACAGATTTTCTCTAGTGGGCTCCTTCCCAGTAACATTTAAAAAGTCTCTCTCTTAAATAAAAAAAAAAAAAAAACCCTTATGGATGCTTCATCTTCCCACAGTTACTGCTGTAGCTGCTATTGTGCTTTGTCTCCTCCTCCTCACAAATAGGAACACATTTTCTGCCTCTTGTCACCTCCAAACCTTTCCCCAGTAGACTAACCTAGCTTCTTCACTGACCTTCCCCTGCTCAGCTCACACCAAGGTCACTAGTACTGACTTGTCGATAAATCACATTTGAACTTTCAGTCACTGTCTTCCTTTTATCAGTTGCTACTAGATCACTATATTCTGTAAAGGAAAAAAGAAAACCTTTCTTTTTAAATGATTTTTTTGCACATTGGTCATAAATATGTAGGCTCATCCGGGCTCTTTCCTAAATCTGATTCTCTTCTAAACTGGGGACTTATTTCTAGACAACTCATTCCCTTGTTAAAGACTCTGAAATATGTAACTATACCCAGACTAAAAACTCGTGAGAACAAGACCCTTGGCTGTATCTACACAATACCCTTCAGTTCCTGGCACATATTAGGCTGTCAGTGAACATCAATTTCCTGGCTAGTTGGCATACCTTCCTTCTGTTCACTAAGCCCACACAGCAAACTGCCTAGAGAGCATTTTCAATTTGACGTCTCTCTGTTACCTGGAACTCAGAATTTCCTTAACTAAATGTAGCATCTCCACAAGCTACTCCTATCCCATCTTCCCCCTTAAGAGTTGGGAGGCAGACCCTGCTTCTTCATTGTGAGTCCTAATTTACATCATGGTGTCAGCAGCCACCTAGTTGCCCCAGTGAGTACCCTGGGTGTCCTTCTTAACTCCTTTCTCTCCCTCATTTATTTCCCAGTGAGTCACAATATCCTATCTTTCTAATGCTGCCTTGTCTCCATCTTCACCGTGACTATCGTATATCAAGGAACAATTACTATTTTAGATTTAGACACCTTCCACAGACTGCCAACTGCTTTTCCAATCTCCAGTTTTAATCCAAGATTTCTTTTCTATTGGGTAAATTTCTCCTCCAAAATCAAAGCTAACTCCACTCGTGGAATCCCTTCAATTTCTTTTTACTGCCCTTCGAGGGGAAAAGAAATGCCTAATTTGTTAGGATGATTTAAAAGGCCCCAACTTATACCTTCCCGCCTTCACTCATACCAGTCCCTGTTGCAGTACTAAACCCCAGTCATAGTAAACTTTGTTCACTTCTTCAAATCTCACATCTAGTTTGCAATATACATGCACTTTTCCATCCATTGGATTATTCTTTATTGTTTATATTTCAGTCAAATTTCACTTGCACCAGGAAGTCAGCCCTGATCCGTGGTCCCCACTGCCCACCTTCTCTATTCTGTTTACTCCTATTCAGTGCTGTAGCATGATGTACCTTTCTTTGAAGGCAGTATTGCTGTAAGAGCAATATAATAAAAACAGGCATTGCTCTTTCATCTTGATTATCTTTCTTACATACCATAAGCTCAGTGAGTACAGAAATTGTGTGTGTCTTGTTCACTGTACCTGATAGAGAAGTAATATTTGAATATGCTCAATAAAGACTTAGAGCATAGGAAAACAGTGAATGCCTTAGTAGTATTGGGAATCCTTGCAATCATTATGATGGACCCTGTCAGAAATTTCAGCAGGGTGTTGATTCTCTTTTATAAAGCTCAGTCTTTTAAAAGAGGAATCTTCTTTTTAATCCTAAAAGGAGGAATCCTTATTTGTTGTCTGTTTATAGAGGCATGGGAATTAATCCTCTCCATTGTTTTCTTGTCAAAAATAAATTACCCCTAGACCTGCCCTGCCTAGGGAGGCTGCAGTTGCCTCATGGTTCTGTGTACTTACTGGCAATGTATCATTTAAACATTCATTAATTTGCCCAAATTATTTGGTTTTCATTTTTATTTCTGACTATAACACTTTTTCTATTTTTTTAAAAATTTTTATGTCTTTATTTATTTATTTTTTTGAGAGACAGAGTTAGAGAGCAAGCCGGGGAGGGGCAGAGACAGAGGGAGACACAGAATCCATAGCAGGCTTCAGGCTCTGGGCTGTCAGCACAGAGCCTGACGCAGGGCTGGAACCCACAGACTGTGAGATCATGACCTGAGCAGGAAGTCCTAGGCTTAACCAACTAAGCCACCCAGGAGCCCCTAACACTTCTTTCTTATGATAATAAATCCTTTTGTTTATCTTGATTCTCCCACATTCTAATTCTAAGGAACTGTGTCTTTTATTTGTATTTTGGTGTTTGATGAAGGAAAACATGATTTCCTGAAACAGTAATACACAAATTTATATGCATTTAACATGGTCTCTCCTCACTTTCCAGAACTGAAGCATCCAGTTATTTGTTTTGTCTTCATATCAGAGTCCACAATCATCCCACTCTTGCAGTTATTTAAGTCATCTTAATCTCTATATTGAGTCACTATCAGCTCCATTCGAATTGAATTTTCACATTATCCATGTCTGGATTTTGTCATCATGTTAAATCCTAAAAGTGGCCCACCTCTGTCTATCTACCCTGATGGTTTTTTTTTTTTTTTTTTTTTGGGGGGGGGGTAGGGCAATAACTTGACTATTTTGTTGTTGTGTCTTTCTTTTTTCTTCCTAGGATATTTGGAGTTTAACAGATTCCTCACAGAGGACTATGATGAATACAAACAAATAACTCTTTATTCTTAAGCACTTTGGCACACAGATGGAGAAAATTTATTTTGCCAGTACTATTTTCCTTGGAAGATCCCAATCAACCCAACAGGAAATCTTCTCTTGCTTACATATAAACACGGCTTTCCTGAGAATTTGTGTTAGTAAAAACAATGTGGTGGCATAGCTAGGAAACATCTGAGCTTTTAAAAACTGGTATTATCCTTCTAAAGAGTTGCTGGTTTATTGTAAAGTAGTGAGGTTTCAGGCAAAATTTCCCATGTGAAGCATCTAAAAAAGACATACTTTTAAGATGAAGACATAATTAATATAAGAAATACCATAACTGAGGCATGAGCCAGCTAGATATCCCCCAAGTCCTAGGCTCACTTGAGTAGATAAAACTTGTAAGGTATGCATAAAATTGTCGTGCATACCTATTTCTCCAAAGGTAGAAGCCCAGCTTAGTTCCCAGTATCTCCAGGGATTTTTGGTAGGGGCCTGAGTTTCCTCTGGACTTCCCTGGCCCCAACACATTTTCCTGCCAAACTCATCTTCAGAGTGTATGTCACCAATGCATATGCTTTTCCATTTCCACAGTAGATCACCTTGCTGCACACCACCCAATAACTCCTGAGAAGAACTGCCTCTATGGGCATCAGTTTTTACTCAACTTTTAAAACAGTAGAGAAGGGTTGCTATATAAAAAAGAATCTAGAGCATTACTGAGCAAGCTTGGGAGGCATTTATTAGGAAGTAATACATCCTTCCTAATACAGATAAGCATGCCTGTTTTTATAACCATGAAAATATTGAGTTTGTAATGTTAAAATCTACTATTTTTTCTCCTCAGCTGACAATGTCTGAAATTTCCTAGATCTTAAGATTCAAAATTAAGAAGTTACTTGTCATTACAGAGGATATGGGCTTATCAGTAATGTTTAAACAGCCTTTAACCAATATGGGAAGTTTTGGGGGATATTACTGAATATGGGCATGATTTTGGAATAGAAATAACTGTTATTGTTAAGGATAGCTACGTACACATTTGTGGAGTATGTCTTTCTTTATTCAGTAGTTGATATTTAACATGATGTTTAGGATCACATTTCATGCTTTCTGGATAGTGATTTTCAAAATAGTGACTGAACATGAAAATTTCTGATGTAACACATATAAGAAGAAATTTAGAAATTCTTATAAACCTATGGGTACTCTTTTGAATATATGTAAATAAAGTATAAAAATTATTTGGAGAACATTCAGGAATCCCAAGCTAATCATATCTTTGTATGTGTCCAGCTCACCAACTGTGTGATGCATAGAGCTAGAGAGTTCTCAAACGAAGTATATACAGCTGAATGAGAAAGAAAATTCTCAGTATGTATAGAATAAGGTATCTATGCAGCATCTCAACATCAGTCAGTGTTATGAAAAAAAATGTTTAGATTTGTCAATATGCTCATTGTTCAAAAAAATAAAAAGAGATGCAGTGAAGTCATTTTTATCTAAAAGTATTTTATTGTTTTTTTTTTTTTTTTAGTTTATTTATTTATTTTGTGAGAAAGAGAAAGAGAGAGCAAGCAGGGAAGGGGCAGAGAGAGGATTCCAAGCAGGCTCTGGGCTGTCACAGCAGAGCCCAATGTGGGGTTTGATCTCATGGACCACGAGGTTATGACCTGAGCCAAAATCAAGAGCTGTATGCTTATCCCACTGAGCCACTCAGCACTTTAATTTATAATTGTAGTGGTTTTGGAATTCAAAAATTTTGCTCATTGCTTTGCTGTTTCTACAACTTCAGTTTCTATTTTTCCCTTAAAAATCACACATACACACACACACGTAGGCTCAGTCTCATCTGAGTCTTATGAGTCGTAAGAAGTTTAGCTTCATTTTTAAATTAGGATTTTTTTTAAACCTGGTAGAAAAACCCCCAGCAATATCATTTGTTTATAATTGCTAGTTATTATTCTTCATTTAATTTGGAAACTCCAAAATTTGCAAATAGTGGAAGTAGTGATTGGTAGAGAATCTTTGAACAGTCATATTACATTTTTTAAAATACATAACTAGAGAGGTGAACTTACTCTGGAATTGGTCTCTTGAATTTTACTTGGAGATTTGTTTATTTATTTGTTTATTTATTTATTTTTAATTTTTTTATAGTTTATTTATTTTTGAGATAGAGAGAGACAGAACACAAGTGTGGAAGGGGTAGAGAGAGAGAGAGAGACAGAATCTGAAATAGGCTCAGGGCTCTGAGCTAGCTGTCAGCACAGAGCCTGACGTGGGGCTCAAATCTATGAACCCGCAAGATCATGACCTGAGCCAAAGTCTGATGCTTAACCGACTGAGCCACCCAGGCACCCCTACTTAGAGATTTAAAGCATATAGAAAATAACAAAGATAATAAGGCATACACTCGTTTGCTCACCACCCTGACATTTTGTTTAAGAGTTTATACAGTAATTATTAAAAGTAAACTTGGATTTTCTGTCTTTTCCCAGTCCCCATTAACCTCTTTTACTGTCCAGAGGTAACTATTATATTTTTAATTAATATGACTTTATGAACTATATGTATTGCATGTGTTTCATAAAATACACGTAAATATCCTCATATAGTTTTTGCATTCTGCTTAGTTTTCACTCAGTGTAATGTTCCTGAGATTTGCCAGTATATTTTATAGTTGTAAATTAATCCTTCATATAGATATGTTTAAATGTTTTGAATTGTCCACGCTTCCTTGTTTTCTTGAATTTCATTTTAGATTTACTCTTATACCACAGAGTTCATACAATTTATTCTATGATGGAGATATTTGACTTTTGGTTAGTTTTGGAGAAATGCTGATTTCAACATTTAGCCCTTAGATGTTCAACTAAAATATTTATATTGTTAATCTGTTGATACATATGTATATTGATTTAAATTAATCTTTATTCATAAATATGTATATTGAAATAGATCCTAAAAGGGAGTTATCAATCCTACTCTCTGAGAATTTAAAAATAGGCAATTGTGATCTGTCATTCATCCATTTCTTCATTCATTTCTTTTCCCTTTGGTTTCTCTTTTGAATTCAATAATTCATATCCCATGATGATCACCAATAAAATAGACTCTTGCGTCAGGAGATATAATACAAATTGCAGACAATTCTCCATTCCTCTTTCCGTAGTTACCTAAAGATAATTTTGAATTTAGTGTGTTTAAGTGCTTTTCCAAAGAAATGTAGTTTTCTTTGATTAGTCTTGAAAACGCTGGTGATAGCCACTCAACGTAAAATAGTATTTAATTTCTCATTCAGTTAAGTGTCATTTTCTGATGAGAATTTTTATTTAACAGTGTTATTCTATAGAGTAGTATCTATAATGACTGTTCCATTTTCCCACATCCCTATCTGTAGGGACAAAGGAACAGGGAGATGTAAGCAACAGCATACTTGTTTCTATGACCCCAAATTTAGTCTGAATAGGAAATTGTATTTCAAATACTCTAGATGGAATTGAACCTTGGCTTTTTATAAATTCAAAATGCTGCTGCAGGTTATTTAAAAACACTTCACTTTTGGGGCGCCCGGGTGGCTTAGTCGGTTAAGCGTCCGACTTTCGCTCAGGTCATGATCTCGCGGTTCGTGGGTTCGTGCCCCGCGTCGGGCTCTGTGCTGACTGCCAGCTCAGAGCCTGGAGCCTGTTTCAGTCTGTGACTCCCTCTCTCTCTGGCCCTCCCCTGTTCACGCTGTCTCTCTCTCTCTCTCTCCTAGAAATAAATAAAAAACATTTAAAACAAAATAAATAAAAATAAAAAAAATTAAAAAAAACACTTCACTTTTGACTCATCACCAACTGAACTCAGGAATTGGTTGAAGGATGACTTTTTATTTTCTATAGTCAAACAAAAATGTCAAGTATTTAGACATGTGCCCAATGAGAAATGTGCAAAATCTTTTCCAAGGAGTATAAAAATAACAAATAATAATGGCAGTAATAATAAAAAACTTGACATTTATTAAGTAGTATTTCTATGGCAAACACTGTAGTCATCTCCTGCACTCATTGTATTTATTGCAACAACTCTTAATGAGGTAGATGATATTGCTATCTGCCCATCACCATTGTACAGAGGAGGAAACTGCTTCTTGTTTATACAGCTACTGAATTGTAGATCTACGATATAGATCTATGTGACCTCAAAACCACTTATCTATTTTCTTCTACTGCTTCTCTTTAAATTGATAATATCCGGGAAACATACCTGTTAATTTATTAAAAGCTAAAATGTTTTGACATCTAGTGGACATTGTAAAGATAGGTTCAGTCCCGTAGTTTTATAATTGAGGATTCTAAGTATACAGAAGGTCAGTGATTTGAACAAAGTCCTGAAAAAGTTAACAAAGGATTTAAACTCCAGTGAATAATGTATTGTGCAAAACATATTTATTTTATGTAATATTTTCTGCAATTCCATGTCTTTTTACAGATCTTTCTCGACTTATGATAGGGTTATGTCCCAATAACCCGTCGTAAGTTGAAAATATTATAAGTTGAAAATGCATTTAGTACAACTAACCTACCAAACATCTTTGCTTAGCCCAACTTCCACTAAGCGTGTGCGCGTGCGCGCGCGCGCACACACACACACACACACACACACACACACACACATTGAGTAATCTGTAAAATAACTCCATTTCCTAGATTTCCCATTTACTGGCGCTAATGAAATGCTTTTTTGTTTAAACTAATAAGAACATTGACTTATGAATAAAATATTTGGATATGGACTTTAAACTGATAAAAACAGATTGCATATTTTCTTTCTTTTTTTTTCTTTTGTAATACTGTGATACCCTATATGCTTTTATTTTTAATTTTAATTCCAGTGTATTTTGCTTATTTCTTAAAGAATTCCTATCACTTTTCCTTTAAAGGAACTTTAGGAGGAAAGGGTAATGACAGTGTTAGATTTATTGCATGGTATTGTTTACCTATTTACATCACCTGTTTCATCAAGTTTTCTAAGATATTTTTCAGAAATTAGTTTTCTTTAATGTATTTCATTTAATATTAAAATCAAATGCCATGTGTGATTATAGAATTGAATTATTATCATATTGTTACATAGAAACAATAGTTAAGTATAATAAGTATATTAATGAAATTTATTCAAGTAATAGGAGATATATAAATTTTATTTTTTTAAGCTGTCACATATTTTTAGGAATATGTATTTGCCAAACACAAGTATACGTTACTTTTTAAAAACAGAAGAGACAATTTCTGAAGGGGTGTTAAAGATTCAATAAACTTTTATGTAGGTTTAATACTTAATACCATTTCAACATTATCTCTAAAATTAAACAAATGATAGTACCCTTTGTAAAATGGATCTTTATAGATATGCAAATAGGTCAAAATTTATATCCAGAGACACAAGTATACCAGAAAAATTTAGCATAATAAATATGTAAGGTTTAGATGGTTGTTTCATATTCTTTTTTTTTTTAATTTTAACATCTATTTATATTTGAGACAGAGAGAGACAGAGTGTGAGCAGGAACAGGGGAGGGCCAGAGAGAGAGGGAGACACAGAATCTGAAACAGGATCCAGTCTCTGAGCCGTCAGCATAGAAGCCGGATGTGGGGCTCAAACCCACAAACTATGAGATCATGACCTGAGCTGAAGTTGGATGCTTAACCAACTGAGCCACCCAGGTGCCCCAGTTGTTTCATATTCTGATATTGCTAAATGATGATGGCATTTTCTGAAAGTTGCTTTCTATTATTGCTGGTTCATATATCAATACTTGGGATCAAAGAACACCAAATTAAGTGTCAATGGATAATATGATAATTTATATTTATGGAGAATTTACTGTCTGTGCTAAACATTCTACATGGTTTATCTTATTTATTGTTCAAAATCCCTGTAGTATAAAATGGTTTGTTTCTCTGTTTTACAGTTAGAAGGTGAGTTTATAGAGGATACATAACTTGACAGTGGTAGAATCTGGTTTGCACTGAGGTCTAGCGACCACGCTCTTAACTCCTAAACAGTTTTGTAGCCCAAATATAATCTTTGCCTTTAGCTACCATTATAGATCCAAGTTTTAATCACAACTTCTTGTCAGACTTGGAATAGAAAGAAGCAGCTATTTTCTATTCAAGCACTTTACCTAATTAAAAAAATTAGTCTCTAATATTTGTATAGGTGCAAATATATGTGCCTGTGTAATGGTGAATACATACCCTTAATATACATGCTTAACATTTAAAAATGCATATCAAAGAGTTCATCTCTTGTATAAGATATAAGAATTGTGACACTGGCCATTATAAGGTATTAAAAAATTCATGGCAACTTTTGAAAAAGGAGGAATGTTATTAACCTTGGTGTCTTGACCAAATTACAATTCGGGTAATTACATTTGTCTTCCCTAATCTCCTTTTCAACTTTCAATTGGGTAGTGTATTCTTAATGGATTTCATTACCAAGCTTCCCTTAGGATTTAAAATAGGACTTATCTTCCAAGACTGGGTTCACTCCAAATTTATGTTCTCCAACTTCAATTGAGCTGTCTCTGAAACTCTTCAGTCGTGTATGCATATGTCTTCAATTCGTTCCTCTTTTATTATTTGTTTTGATTTGTTGTTGTTGTTGTTGTTGTTTGTTTTTTTGGGTTTTTTTTTTTTTTTTTTTTTTTTTGGCTCTTCCAAACCATTTCCATTCTCTTCTGGACCCAAACACACATTTCAGCTCAGCAATTATTTTTGAATGCCAAGTATGCAACTACTTTCCTATGTGCTAAAATGCTGAGATCAATTAGGTATTGTTCTGTTTTCCATGAGCTCCACAGCAGAAAGCATTGCTCTTTTAACCCTTCTGGAGCTGAATTTACTGGCTAATTCACTGAAGAAGATCAGTCTTCCAGGGTGTATTTCTGTAGTCTATCTCTTTCTTGTGAAAATATCTTTTTGTGACCACATCCTTGACTCATGAAAACTCCACCATATTATTCTGCCATTTCTTTTTTCCTCATTTCTTGCTGTTTTGAAGAAAGATATGTGCCTTCTTTCCTAAATGGCTGCCTTTAACTATGCTCTTGACCCTCCTTTCCTTTTGCCTTCTCTCACCCTTAAATCAGTCACTTTCACTATATTCCATAAACATGCAAAACATTTTTTTTTCTTATTAAGAGAAAAAAGCCCATTTCATATTGGTTTCTCCAGCCCTCAGGCAATTACACACTGCCCCCTCCCCATTCTTTTATCACTATGTCCTTGGTTCCCATTTTTTCATCAATCCCCCACAATATGATTTCCTCTCCTGTCATTCTGTTAAAACTGTTCTTTGAAGAAACCAGCAAATTTCAAATTGCAAAATCAATACCTTTTTCCTAGCACTCAAAATTTGTATTTCTCTGTTGACTTTAACATTGTTGACTGCCCCTTATTTATAAACTTTATGTACTTTTCACTTCCCATACATTTTTATCATCTGATTTTCTCCTTCTGCCTTTGTGAATTCCTTACTCTCTTGCTCGTTCTCTTCATTTGTCCCATGTTTTGCTGTTGGCCTTCTTTTCTTTCTGTAATCTCTCTATTAGTGACCAATTTAAGTAACTAGTTCAGTTGAGGGAGAAAGGAAAAAAAGGTAACAACATAGCATTTGTATACTTACTGTATACCAGTCACTGGACTGAATACATAAATAATTTAATTAATTCACCAAAACAAAACCAGGATATTATCAGCATTTTACAGGTAAAAAAAATCAAAGTTGAATATGACCCAAGCATATTTTTAAAAGGACTTCTTATATACCTAGCTTTGTATTTTTCTTGCTTAATTCAATTTATTCAGTGATCTCAGACTTAGTATTACTATCTCTAGTAGTTAGTTGTAGTATTTCAGACAAAGACGGTGAGTAAGCTATCCACTGTTTCATAGTCAAATTTTATAGTAGGTTCATTATACAAATTCATATATATCCAAATCCAAAGTTTATTTTCATTACAACATTTTGCTTTGAAATGATTATTTTGCCGTGTACTTTCACTTATGAAATGTCTTTGGAATAGCCATGGCACTTTTCTGAATAAGCATTAGTCACATTTACATGGGCATCTTGCTATCATTGTATATTCCACACATGTAAATCGTTTAATCCTAATCTTTTCTAAAAATGCACTTTCTATTTGATATCACTGACTTTCTTTTTCTTTCAAGGAGGGCTTGCTTTTTATATCAACATTTGTGTTTCCATTTTCAATTCTTTCCCCTATTACTTCATTTAGGAACTCATGTGACCACATTATCAGTGACACACATGCCCAGAAAAGGAGTTGGGGAAGAATGAGCTAAGAATTATGGAATATTTAACTTAATAGTTTAAAGATACACATCTGCATAATATATTGTAGATGGGTGTGCCAAACTGATGTCTAATGATGCTTACTAGTATCTTAAACATTAATGGATTGTTAGGGAATTTATTGCAGCCTGAATGGCTTAAATTCTCATTTCTAAGAGTCTTCTTACTTTGCACAAAGAAGCAGGGTTCTATGGACTGAATCGTTCTCTCAAAATTCTTATTTTGAAGCCCTAAACCCCCATATGTCTATATCTGGATATAATCTTTAAATGATAATTAAGGTTAAATGAGGCCATAACATCCTCACCTGATAGGACAATAGTCTTATTAGAACAGGAAGATTTCTCTCCTCACTCCCCTTCCTCCACCACGTAAGGAAATAGAGAGCAGATGGCTGTCTGCAAGCCAGGAAGAGAGCACTGATCAGGAACTGACCAGGCTGCCACATACAGGCGGTACTGTACCTGTATTTCATGTATTTCAAGATGTACTTCATCTTCCTTATGACATACTTAATAACATATTCTTTTATTTAGCCTGCTTTATTGTAAAAATACAGTATATAATATATGTAACATACAAAATATGTGTCAATCAACTGTTTATGTTATGACTAAGGCTTCCAATCAATGGTAGGCTATTTATAGTTAAATTTTGGGAGAGTCAAAAGTTTTGACCTTGCAGGAGGTCACTGACCCTAGCCACCCCAACCCCCCCAGCATTGCCCAAGGGTCAGCTATATATCAAAACCCCCTGAATGAATTTTTTAAAGATACATGTATATATGGAGATCCTTTTATAGATTGAAATAAGCATTTTCATTTTATAGTTGTTTCAGCTTTTTCTTGAAATATATTTGAACCCACATCATTTCCTTTGATCCTACATACAAATTTTCTTCAAGTTCTGTTTGTGATTATCTAGACTTGTGGCAATGAGTAAAACAGGGAAGCAGGTCTCCGTGAGTGAGTGATTTCCCACAGAAAACTGTTATGCTTATCTCTCCTCAGAAAGTAGGAATGAAATCATATTGAAGATATTTGTGTTCATTTTGAATTTGCTACAGTTTAAAAATTTTGGATGAGTCAGGAAGGAATTAATGTTTTGGTTTTGAGGTAGTATTTCATTTTGTATCACTAATTATTTTCTAAAAATTGATCCAGTAAATAAAACAAAACATTTCAACTTGGCTTTCTTTCTTTCAAAGGGAGTCCATTTATCATGTACCATTACTCATAGGTTTCTGGTAACATCATGAATCATTATTTATTTTGGTAATTGTCTGCCAGCCTTGCTTGAGTACAAGCTCCGCCAGGAAAGGTGTCTTGGTATGTTCTGTTCCCACAGGGAACAACTCATGGTCAGCGTCAACATGTACTGAATGAACAAAGAAATGATTAGCTCCATTCTCCCTTGCCAAGGTCTAGGGAGAAATAAGCCCCAGCCAGTGTGCTTGGAGAGGTAGAAAAATGAGAATGTCTGGTTCTGAAGATCAAGAACTCAAGAGAGGGAAATCAAACCTTGAGAAGACTTGTCACAACCAGTGATTTCTGTGATACCTGCTTCTATTATACTGATTCTGTTATTATGGAAGTCCTTAAGAATAAGCAGAAGATTAAAATATTGCAGGTGGAGTAAATTATGACCCCAAAAGGGTTAGTGATCCTTTATTCAAAATCATCCACATCCATCCTTAAGATTCTTACAACAGAGCGAGAAAGGGGAATGTTTAACTATTGCTTCCCCTCTTTTTATTGATTGCTATAGCACCAGCAGCACCCTCCCCTACAGGGCACTGTACGTTTTTAAAAGAGCTCCCTTGAGTTGAATGGTAAGTGAAATATAAGGAGGCAGGAGCTGGTCCTTGCTTTCTCATTTTGTTCCTAAAGCCTTTCTGCACTTTGTCCCTACAAAGCTTCACTAGAAGGGGCACATATTATTTCCCCAAAACTGAGCTGAGCTGTTAAGGGACTTAGACAAGTTTAGATGGCTAGGAAAATTTAACTGTCTCTTCCTGTATTCTTTTTTTTCAGATCTGGCTCATAACTTACTAGTTCTGTGAGATGGGTTCTATCCTTTCATTCATCCTGTATTCTTTTATTTAGAAAAGTAGTTGAAGAGAAGATTTAAACATAGAATTTGGAAATCAATGTTCTTGGGTTCAAATTTAGGTCTTCCATGTAATAGTTATATGACATTGAGATAATTATTCAAGATCTCTTTTACTCTTTTTCTACATCTGTAAAATATGGATAATAATAGATCACCAGATATTATTATTGTTTCAAGTCAATTGATTTAAATTTTATTCATATCTTTATCATTTTCTGTGTTCTTTATTATTTCTTGAATATCTAATCTTCCTTCTGAGATCGCTTTCCTTCCATCTGAAGCATATACTTTAAAATTTATTTTGTTAGGAATGTGATGATGGCAACATTAGTTTTTATTTGCCTGCTCTTATTCTTGAAATAAATTTTCACTGCTTACAGTATATTGCATTGAAAGATATTTTCTTTTAGCACATTGAACATATGATGCCACTATCTTCTGGTTTTCACCATCACAGAGGTGAAGACAGCTGCCAGTATAATCATTGCACCATTAGAGCAAATCCGCTCATTCTGCCTGCTTTTATGGCTCTTTTTTGGATATTCTGTTTAACTGAATGTATATGGGGATAGGTATTTTTTGTCTATCTTGCTTGAGCTTTGTTGGGCCTCTTGAATTACTGGTTTTCTGATTTCATCCTTTCTGGAATTTTTTTAATGTTGTATTTTCAAATATCTTCTCTGCCATATTCTCTTTCTTCTCTACTTCTAGAACTAACATTACATACTTCTTAAACCTTTTTATTTTTCTCTTCATATATCAGCATTTTTCCCATTTTACCTTCTTTTTAATCTTTACTTTTTGTTGTATTCTTTCCTTATAGCATAGTCTAGTTCAATAATTCCATACTTAATCTGTGTAAAATTTTTCCCACTGCTTTCTCATTTCAATTATTCAGATCTTAATTTCTAAAAGTTTTATTGAGATATTTTTCAAATATCATTGATTATTCTTTGTTGTTTCCTGTTTGCTGTATATATTTCAAACTTAGATTTTATGTCACTAAACAAAATCACTAGTTACTTTAAAATCTCTGTGTGTAATTCAATTATCTAAAATTTTCTGGGTAAGTTTCTTTTGTCAGTTGCTGGCTTTTGTTCATGGTGCCTTATTTCTTTCTATCCTTAGTTAATATTTCCTACTCTCCTTTCTAAGACACATGGAGAGAGAAACATAAAGACGGAAAAATATTGCAGTGTAAAGGAGAGTTTTCTGGAGACAATTCGGTTTTGCTTTTTAGGACTAGAGTCCATTGAAGCAGCAGATCCTCATGGGGTCACAAGTGGTTTCAAATCCTTGACAATATTCCTTATTCATACTCTCCTGCTTTGACTCAACCTGGCTGTTTTTTATGTAATCTTCCGCAAGGACAGGAATCAGATTTGATATGAATCTACCTTGAGAGGGTGGATCTCAGATTATTGAAAGGATTATCTTCCAGTGTATTCTTTGAGTATGAACCAAGGCCATGAAACAGAAAGCTCATATTCATCAGGTGTGCAAATGCCTAAGGACAAAAACAAGTAGCCCTGCCCCATTGACACCCACACGTAACTATAAATAGCCTACTATTGACTGGAAGCCTTACCAATAACATAAACAGTTGATTAACACATTATATAAAATATACCATATCCTTACAATAAGCTAAATTAAAGAATATGTTCTTGAGAAAATCATAAAGAAGATAAAATACTTTTACAGTGCTGTACTGTATTTATCAAAAACAATCTGCACATAAGCAGATCCACAAAGTTCAAACCCATGTTGTTCAAGAGACAACCACACACACACACACACACACACACACACAGATGTACACATACATATCTAGAAGGTGCATTATTGTCTTATGACTGTTGTAGAAAAAAATCACACAAGTCGGGTCATATAAAACAAATTCATTCTTTCACCATTCTGGAGTCCATGTATCTAACATCAAGTTGTTAGAGGGATGGTACTCCTTCTACAGGCTCAAGGGGGGGGATTCATTCTTGCCTCTTCCAGGTTCTCCTGGCTCCTTAGCTTCCTCGGCTTGTGTCCACATCACAATCTCTCTGCCTTTGTTTTCACATTCCCTTTCTGCTGTGTGTGTATTTCCCTTTTCTGTCTATGTATTTCTTTTTTTTTTTTAATTTATTTTCAGTTTTTTTGAGAGAGAATGTGAATGTGCAATCAAGCAGGGGAGGGACAGAGGGAGAGGGAGAGAAAGTCCCAATCAGGCTTCATGCTCAGGATAGAGCCTCGTGTGGGGCTGATCTCAGATGACCTGAGTAGAAATTAAGAATTAGACATTTAACTGACTGAGCCACCCAGATGCCTCTGTCTATGTGTATCTTATAAAGACACTTGTCATTGTATTTAGGGCCTGTTACTGGTGGGATAGACTGTATTGTGTGAATGGAAGTCCCAGTTCTTAGATTTCTCACAGAAGATATATATGAGGATCTGCACTCCAGTAAAGACAGCCAGAAAGAAGATAGCAAGCACAGAGCAGTTTATTAAGACATTACACTCTCATGGTGGGAGAGTCTGCAGACCCAGAGATGACAACTGCCCAAGGCTACAGGTCTATTTTCTTTTTATATAAGTAGGGCCTTTGGTCATGGACCTGGATAAGGACTGGGTGGTCTCTAATGCAGGCTGCTTCTAATCCTTTGGGGACTTCTCCCACTAGCTGGAAAGGGTTTTTTGACCCAGTACAGTACCTGAACTGTCATGGCAGCCTTCCTCCATGGTGGAGGAGAGGGGCTGAAACTGCAATGCAAATACATTATAATGAATCTAAGGGGTCACCCTGGGGCCGAAGTTGAAGAGGAAAGTGCATGTTTCACACCTGTGGATCTTAGTCTGTCAGCTCAGGGTATCAGAAGCCACAAAACCAAGATGTTGAAAGCCACAAAGTCAGCATGTTGTATCCTCAGGCTTCTAAGGTGTAACCTATTTGTCAATGCCCTTGCCTCCAGCTCAGGTCTACCTAACTGCCTGGGCGATTAGTCCTACCCAGATAATCCTGTAAGATCTTTTCATCGTGGGTCTTAATTTAATTACATCTGGAAAGATTATTTTTCCAAAATAGCTAACATAAGTAAATTCTGTGATTAGCATCTGAACATATCCTTTGAGGGTCTACTATTCAATCCATTACAGGGGGCTTTGATTTTTATTTTGGTAATAGCATTTTTAATTTCAGTGGTTTTAAAGCTTAAAATCTTTGCCATGGTTCCTAATTATGCTCTATCAATATATGCAATGAAAATATTTTAGAAGATAAAATACAGAATAACAGTGCAATTTTATAAACTGTAACATGCACCATCTGGAAATATTGACTGAATTTTATATTTGCAGGAGGGGGAATAACTGGTTAATTTTGATAAAAACAGAAACATGTCTTCTGCAATCAACTTGATTTTCTTCACTCCTGCCATGAATCCCATTAGTTACTTACAACCTTCTGTTTTTGCATAAAACTAAATGTTATATAAAATACCAGTAGGAAGTAAAAGGTCAAAGTGATAACATTTTTTCTTTTTTTGTCACAAAAGACAAAAGAAAAGGAAGAGGTCCGGAAACATTGAAGTATTGATAAAAGAAAATGGAAATGAAAAGATAAAGAAATTTAATAAGATAAAAAAGAAGCCTTTATGCAAAACAGCAGAAATTAAACAAAAACATGATGCTGAAAAGGGATAAGGCACAAGTGAACTAGATATTCAAAGCCTGATGAATCTATAGGGCTGTATGTGTCTCAGATTTTCTCGTATTTTCTGCTTCTATCCTGACATCCATGTTTCTGGCCTACCTGACTGAGAGAATTCTGGGTGTTGGAACACTCTTCTGCCACTGTGAATATTTCAGGCCTCTTCACATTTCCAGGACAGTGATCTATTATGTACCAACGGCAAGTCCAAATGGCCATTAGGAAGAGTACAGAAGACCCTCTGACAACATGTACTTACCGGCTGCTACACTGTTCTGAGCTGATCATTTCCTTCACTCTTAAAACTTGCCTTTGAGTGCTGCTCTGAGGCCCATTTTCCTCTCTAAGGAAGCTGTAACACATTTGATTGGGTCTCCCTTTCTCTGAGAGTGACCAGTGTAGATTTATCTGTTTCCTCTCTTCTTTCCCCTGTGTAAGGTTGTACATCTTTTCTGCTCCAGCTACAAAACTGCACTCAGGACCTTTGGTTCTTTCTGTTCTTGAGCAATACAGATAGATTTTACCTCGATTCAATAACGGATTAAAAACAGAAAAGCAAAAGCAAATTTGTTGATTTAAAAGTCATCATTTATCTATGTCCTTATTTTATGTCTTTCAAAAGAGAAGGAAAGTTCCCTGGCAGAAAATAGGTGATCCCAAGAGGATTTGGGGCATGTTTAATAAAACCAGCACTGTTTGATCAGTTGGCTTCTGCATAATTGAGAGGAAAAGCTTTGCTGTCAGTCTCATCCAGCTTTTATGAAGGCTCAAAAATATCTTCAT
Source organism: Hyaena hyaena (assembly GCF_003009895.1). NCBI lineage: Eukaryota > Metazoa > Chordata > Mammalia > Carnivora > Hyaenidae > Hyaena > Hyaena hyaena. Next base: position 966,889 of record NW_024081256.1, on the reverse strand, counting down.
AAAAATCAACCTTTTAAAATTATATAGCCAAAGCCGTTGCATCCTACTTCATTGTCTGTATTCAATAAAGGTTTAAAAGACAAATGAAAAGATCATTATTCAGTTTTCCTTCTCACCTGAAATCATTTGCCGGTGGTAAAATCGGTCAGTGTGACAGGGATGAGTTCTAACAGAGACTGACATTAACTCACTGTGAGGCCACTGAATCAGAAGCAGCCAATCAATTGTGTTCTGCATCTTGAGTTTGATTTTTCCAACTTATATGCTACATCTGATTGTCATTCTTTCCTTTGTCAGTGAGTACTGGGTTGGAATTTAGTAATAGAATATAAAATATTTGGTAATCTCTCAGTGGCCAGAGAAAGCTAGTGTAACTTGATATTCTATTTCTAGGATAAATGGTGGGTTCTTCTTTTGTTTCTTTGTTTGTTTGTTTTCTGGGAATTTGGGACAAGGCCTGTGAGAAGATACTATAATGTTTGGAGGAAAAACCCAATCCAAATTTAAGGGGGTGTTATCTTGGGCTTGAAGCTCTTTGCAAATCTACTTTAAATATTTAGCTGTTTTGTTAGGTAATAAGAGTATTACAGTTTTAATCTCTGCTGTGATTTAGAAAGGAATAAAGAAGTAGTGATCTGTTTACAGTACATATTAACTAAATGCATTCATTTGCATAATACCTCTTTGGGGATGGACTACATCGTTCAGAGATTTCTATATGTGGAACTACAGGGATATTTTAGGCTTCAGTGACACTGAGGTCTTAACTTAAAGTCTATTAGATTAGCCCGACAACATTTCCTGATTAAAAATTCCCATTAGTGGCGAGACAGCTTCTGAGAAGCACTTTTCACCTTATGGTGCCAGCAACCGGGGAGAATAAATTTTCTTGTTTGAAAGTGAATTCCATATAGAAAGACATGGTTTGTTTTTAGAGATATGAAAAGAAACAGTTTTTGATATGGAGGAATTCAAATGTTCTGGAGACAAAAAGTCCATCACGCAACCCATGCATTTTAAAATATTTAAATTCCAAATTTCTAATTGAAAATCTGAAGGCAGTGATGTAAAAACAAAATTCTAATTCTGTGGCATGTTTCAATTTTGATACCTTCATTAAAAAGCAAAAATCATTGATAGTTGTTGATTGTAAACTGCTAGTCCAGTAATTCTGTAGATATTTATCGTAGATTAAATTCCAATTTCCAAATGTTTCTTTCCTTTTCCTGTGGAAACACCTTCCCCCTCCATAATCAGGCTTGCTCATATATGATTTTTATTAGTCTTGCTTATGAAAAGATTTTCTTCCCTATCCATTGACTGAAGCCTTATCATGTGACTTGGTTTAGCCAACGTGTTTTGAGTAGCAGTGATACATGTCCCTTTCAAGAAAAAAGTTTAAGAGCCTCTAGCAATCTGCCGTGTCTTTCTCTCTGCCATGGAAATGACAATATCCTAGCCTATAGTAACTAAAATTTACTATAAATTTAACTAAAATAACTATAAAATTTACTAAAATTTCCATCTAAAATTTAGCAGAACAAAACTTAAATTTTCACTCATAAATGATACTGATTCTCATGTGTATTACTTTCATTGCAATAACTGCATTACTAGTACTAATCTCTTGACAACTAGGTCGTTTAGATTACTGTTCATTAGTCAAAAAGCATAGCACTTCCTTAAGGCAGGTGTTAACATATGGTCAAGGATGGTGATGTTAGGGGACAGAGCAAGCATTTTGTATTTATTAAAGAATGTAGTTGCTTCCCATGCCTTCCTGACTGCTTTGAATTTTCAATTATTTATAATATATGTATATTTATTTGATGTATTTGTTTAAAGTTTTGCTCTTATTTATTTATAGGCTATACTATATTAAAATAAAGACATTCATAGCATCTCAATTATGTTGCTCCAAAGTGAAATAAAAATGAAGAAAGTCTGCTGTGAGGAAGAATTAGAATCTGTTATACTAGACAGAATGAGAAATGAGAATTTAAAGAGAATGTAAAATCAAAGGAAACAAGAAAGAAATAAGAAGGCCATGCAAAAAGAAAAAGGAGATGATTTTAGTCATTAGAATTTTCTAGTGATATGATTTTAAAACAATGGCTAAGTGTTCAACAGAAGCATGAAGAAAAGAAACTCAGAGATACTCAAATTAAAAATATCTGAATGAATATGGAGACAATTGAGAAAATGAGAAAAAAAAAAAAAAACAAGAAACTATGCCTCTCTTCCCCATTTAGTTCTACTCTTTCAAGGCATGCTCTTTGAAAAATTTGAAGATAATGTAAAATCTTTGAATGATTCTCTGTTCTCTGAAATCTTCAAATTATGCTTTCCAATGTTATGGAATTCAAGGTGGGTCCTAGAGAGGAATTTGTAGGCATTCTGTAGCTTGGATAAGACAAAATTTCTGAAGACAACATTGAGACGTCTCTAAATAAGTGAAATTGAGCACATTCATATTCATATTGTACTGTCATAGTCTATATTTTGTTTTTCTGCTTAGACAATATAGTCCATTTTGAGGAATCAAAAACATACTGCAATTCTCTCACCTCTGCTTCTGACTGTAATCTGCTGCCCCACCTATAAGTGTGGGATATGGAAAGTGAGAAAGGAAGAAATATGTTGAAAAACATTAGCATCTTGACAAGGGGTGAAAGTTTTAACTGGCACGGAACGGGCAGTGACCAGTCAAAATGGGATGGTGCAGAAATTAACTGTAAGAGCTGTATCAGCACTTATCAGTAGAAAATCAGTTCTGAACTTGTCAATAAAACTTCTGAGTTGGAAATTGGCTTATTGAGAAGCTAGGAGAGTTCATCAGTATGGCCACAAAGTTCTCATATAATTTGCTTTAATTTTAACTTTTTCTTCTTATAATTCCAGAGTAAAAATATCCAGATAAAAAATATCCATCTTTTATCATCAGCTCACTTTCTCAGTTGAGTTAAAATAAGAACAAGTATAGAGTAGTATAAAATCAGTCATTTATATGTTAGTGTGACTTCACATCTGAACTGGGTCTAGTTTATCTAGTGGCCATTCTCAGGAATCTCAGAGGCCAGAAGAATGTCATTGAGAGGAGGATTTGGCAACTTCCCCGAGTAAAAGCCAACACCTAAGACTGTCCTGCTGAGGTCAAAGTGTTTTCTTTCTCCTGGGAAGCAAAACATTTTTGTGGTTAAGAGCATGATCTATCCAAACTAGAGTGCTTGAATTTGAATCTGCCAGTCTGTATGACCTTGCCAAGCTACTTAAATGTTCTGCACCTCAGTTTCCTCATCTATAAAATGGGAAATACTGTATTATCTACTCCATAGTGTTTGGGGAAGAATTAACTAAATAAATATGTAAACAGTTTTTAAAAGTGCCTGGCACATACGAAGCACTACATACACGTTGAGTTACTACTGTATTAATGGTAAAGATCTAGAGCCTTTTTCCTCTGTGTTTTCCCTTATAGTCTCTTGGCTCTGATTTTAGTGTCCATTCTTAGTTGTGATGAAAATATTCTCACCTATAGATTGGCCATCTTAAACTCCTCTCACCACTATTCTTAGCTTGAGCTCTTCTAGCAGCTAGGTGAAGGCAGAAAGCAAACATATGTGCTATTTAACTTCCTTCAGAAAAGGGAATTAGTTAGAGGATTCGGGGAGACATTTCAGGTCTTTAGACATTCTAGGGACAAGAGAGTAAAAAATCCAGGTGAAGCTGGATATTATTAGAGTATATATGTATGCATTGCATTCATTAAAATGAAAGTTAAATATCACATAGAATGAGGAAAATTATCAACAGCAGTGTTTGTTTTAGAAACTACAAAACTAAAATAGCATAAGAAAGCTGTAGAAACTTGAGTAGTTTTTTTTTAAAGTATTTTTTGTAAACTTCTTACATCTATTTTGATTATATCATAACTGAAAAGATTGTGTCATGCTCTAAATTGGTTATTAAGACACAGATTTTCATGGATGTTCAATTTCCTATTTATAACACACCTTTCATTAAACGACACTGTTTACTGTGTTGGTCGTTATTTTGCCAGGATGTTGCCAATTTCCATCCCAAAGCACATAGCACCCAGAGTGGCTTGTCCTGTTACTTCTTTTAGAGACTGGTTTCCCACTTTGGCAGGAAATATAGTCAAATCCATATGACACTAAAATATATTTAAAGAAAGCTATTTTTAAAAGGGGAGGCATATGACTTAGTAAATTTTTCTTTCTCTCTGAGATGTCACTCCTTTTTCTCCTTACAAGTCTACATTGCTGGTTATTTTTTATTTCTCTTTTTTGGATTCTTCTATTCCCCCTTTTACCACTGATGCTATTTTCAGATGTCCCCATCCTCACCTATTCTCTTAAATATACTTTCTCCGTGTTGCCTCATCCAACAATGCTTATTACACTCTTGTTTTGTAAATAAAATAGACAGACAGATGCAATTTTTAAAATGTACCAAAATGACTTTGAGTTATTACTATGGGCAACAGAAGGCTGACCTTCATAATCCATAGCAATAGAGATCCAAATATTTGAGTAAAATTCTAACCCCGGAAGTAGTATTAGGAAACTCAATTGAACCTTGTTATAGAAAATTTGGCAATATTTTTCCTATTATTGTTAAAATAGATTTTTAGAAAATTGATTATAAATTTTTGATGAGTTATCCAATTGAGTCAGTTTATCTTAAAAACTTTTATGTTTGAGTGATGGGATTTTTAGCATATTTAAATTTCAGGTACCACCTAACTTGCATGAGTGGCTACAGATATTTGAGATAAAAGAGATAAACAAAAAATATTTTTACAAAGAAAAGAAAAATGTAAAGAACAAGGGGTAGCATGGGAGAACTTAGTAGAATCACAGAGAAAAGGCAAAAGGTACTCTCAGAAGCTTCATGTTGTTTAACAAAGTATTTCTATGAAGTTGATGAAACTATATGGGGGAGTGTGTGAAAAGTAATTTGGAGAGAAAGGGGACACATAGCTTCTAGTTGATCCAAAGTCTGTAAAGACATATATACTGTCCCTTAAATTACCTCTTAATAACTAAGCAGGTTGAAGAGATAGAATCAGTCATCAGAGATACTGCTACAAGGTGAAAGTCAGGAGAATAAACTTTCTCTGCCATTTACCCTGAAGTCCTAGACATGTTAGTAGTCCATGGGAATAGATTCTATGAAATAGAATCCAATGTGATTTAGAAAGAATATTATGCCTAAGGTTTGGGGGATGTACCAAACTCAACAGCAGTTAAGAATGGTTTTAAATATATCCAATCATACTAGACATATGTTTCTGTCATGGTAAAAGCATGTAAATGTTTATACCACCATTTTTCAACTTAAATAGGTTGTTTCATTCTTGTGAAAGCAAACGAAAACTTAACTAACTTGTGTAAACATGGCTGACCCCACACAGGGAAACATATTTACAAAATGGCCTGATTTTATAGGTGTGCTTCAATAAAGAAATATATATTAATAATGACAATGGAATAAAATGGGAAATGTAAATAATATCAATGAAGATAAAAAAGAAAACAAGGTTTTTCTGTCCTATTTAAATATTCTTTATTCATTGCAGTTATAATACTCCCTGGCCTCCTCATTGGCAACCAGTAAAATATATACAGTATACAATATATACAATACAGACAAGAAACTTCCAATATAAACCAGCTGCAAAATGCATTTTTGAGGATAACTGAGAAGGATCCAACCCCCTCCCATCATTAATCATCTAAACAACTGTGCAAATAACCATTTTATTTATAAATACAAATCAGGAAGAGATTGAACATGTATTTATATTAGTATATCCAGTCTACATACATATATGTACAAATTCGTGTCACCTCATATGATACTAAAGCTTTCTAGGTACAAGTATTATATTCTTAAGATTAACAAAAGCATAAGAATATAAGTGTAATAAGATATAACACCCGAAAGAGGAGATTTGGCACAAATGCTAATACCTAGGATACCATATAATATTTAGATAACATAAAAATTTTTATACTTAATTGAGGGAGGTAGGGTTAGTATAGGTTCTTGAATCAAAACTTAGCAGTGAAGGACATATAACTTAATACAACGACAAGCTAAAGAATTCTAGGCAAAGAAATAGAATAAACAAAGGCATAATGGAAAACGGATGGATGGATGAATGTATGGGGAATTTTAACTTTATTTATAGAAAGTCAACACGATTGATCATGGTTAAGTAAGGAGAAAGTAAGAATGGGTATGAGGTGCTGGGGCAAAGTCATGTTCAGAGATGTTCTTCAGAAACATAACTATATCCACAGTTTAGTATGAATCCAATGAGAGAGGAGAAGGAGAAATAGTGCTCCAAAGTTTTTGATCAACTTTGTTGGAAAGAGAGAGATCTTTAACAGAAATCTTGGAAATTCTTAAAGATATGGATTTGGAAATCATGTATACAATAGTAACATCAGAAGCAATGGGAGTAATCAGATCATCATTTATGATAAAATTCACTGTCATTTATTAAATCTTAATTATGATCCACTTTGTGCTTCACACATTATTTTATTAATTCTCACAACCCTTTGAAGCAGGTATTAACATTTGCATTCCTGACGCATTTACAGAGGTGGGAGTGGTACTCACAAAACATAAATAACTCATTAAAATTTATTTAGTAGGTGGTGGACTGGAGAGTGAATACATGTATGTCTAGCCCAAGACTTGAATACTTTTTGTTACTACTGTTTGCTTCTCTCTCAGGACAAATAGTTTAGCAAGCTAAAGGAAAAAGAAAAAAACATGGGGATTCTCAGAAGTAAGTGGGATGCAGGAATTTAAATGGGATAGGGAGGAGGCAACTTAAAGCTAAGGATCTAGTAGGAGACATGAGAAAAAAAACACACAATTTCTTTCGTTGCTTCATGGAAGGAGGGAGAGAAGCTCCACTCCACTTGAGTGAAGTGAAGTGAATAATAGATATAGATAGAAATGTCAAGTGATATAGGTGAAGAGAGAGAAGATATATTAATATGATTACCATGAAAGCAGTTGTTCCTAAATGGCCTTAGATGTTTTCTTAGGGCCATTAGAAGCCTGTTGAGGTATTGTCACTTTCAAAGACAGTTCTTGGGGGGCACCTGGGTGGCTAAGTCTGTTAAGCATCCAATTCTTGATTTCAGCTTAAGTCATGATGTCACGGTCCGTGCTGACAGTGCAAGGCCTGCTTGGGATTCTCTTTTCCTTTCTTTCTGCCCCTCCCCCACTCAATAGGTTCTCTCTCTCCCTCTTCCTCCCTCCCTCCCTCAAAATAAATAAACAAAACATTTAAAAAAGACAAAGATGGTTCTTGGCAATACAGATACCAATTTTAAACTTTCCTCATAGAACAAACAAAAAAAAGATGGACTACGGAACAGTATGGACAATATGAACTTGAAATCTTGACTGTGATTACATTTAAAAGCAGAAAATCAGTCACGAGAAATTTGCAACTTAAGTAGGTTGTTTTTGTTATTTTTTAGCAAGAAATCTAAGATTCTAAAAAATTTCTACAAATAGGGGGATAGCTTTACACGGCAAGCTTGTTTATAAAATGGTTGGTTTTGAATGTGTGCACCAGTAAAAACATATAGACCTACACACAGTTTTTAAACTATAATAAATACATAAGTTTCAATGATATTCCAAATATTCGTGGTATTAGCGAAAGCTGAATTGTGTTGAAATTATGGCTGATGTATAATCAGTTATGCTCTTGCCTTACCTTGCAAACTGACCTTGGAGAGTTTGAACCCAGACAACAGATAGGATTATAACAATAGGAGCAGCTATGTAGTTTTAGATAAAGAAGACAGGCGTTTGTGCTTTGCTCTTTACTAGCTAGTGACTGCAAGCACCCACTTATATTCTCCATTTCTCAATTGATTCTTCTATAAAATGGGAATAATAGTGCTGAGAATGGAATTGTATGATAATATTTGTGAAAATGCTGTATAAATTGGGGATTATTTTAAAAATATTTCACAGTATTTTAAAAAATAATATAAAAATATTTTATTACTGTCTCTATATACTGATTTCTCTCTGCTTCTGTTGTTTTTTTAATATAATCAAACCATAGTCTTAAAGCAAAAACTTGAAAAGCAAGACCGGCTATAAAAGATCCTTTTTCATATTTTAATTTTATCTTTCTTATGTAGTAGCTAAAATGTCCACCAGAGGAAAAATGGGTCAGTTAGAGAACATAGATTTTTTATTAAAGCAATAATACATTATAGGGAAAAATACTTTAGGGTTATGGGATCATTTTTCATTGTCAATTGAGCTTTAATTTAAGGGTTGTGTGTGTGTGTGTGTGTGTGTGTGTTTATTATTTTCTGAATCAGCTACTCAAACAATAAGACTAAAGCTGATACATTATCCAAAGTTATAAATAAAGGTATAATTTAGGGTGATTTTTCTTCTAAACTATTCATGAATTCTATAAAGTTTTTTTTTTTTTTTAATCACCCCAATCAATGTTTTCCTTATGTCAGGGAAAGAAAGAAGCCCTTGTAAAGTGCAGCTAACATTTTACAATTTCCTTCTGCCTCCCTGACACTCGGGTGGCTGTTAATGTTGCTATTGAATGTTTCCCCCCTGCGAAACGCAGAATCACGATGGGAAATTTCATTGTTTGACTTTCTATAACACCCTACTGAAGACAGTACACTTAATCATTGTATTTTGCAGATTAGATAAGGCTTCATCCTTGCTTTCTCTTTTCCTCCAGCAATTTAATATTGTAGTTGGCTTTCACACTCGTAATTAAAAAGTGACTTATGAAAGTGCATTGCGAACAAGGCACCCACACCCCTTAACAACCAGTACTGGTGACTAGTTGTAATAATAATAATACCCATGTCAAATCAGTATGATTGTTTCAATGATAACGCATGTTTTTCTGTCAAAAGGTGGATATACATGCAGTTATGTTTGATATTCTAAGGAAAGTGGAAGCAAAAGAGTGAAAGAATGGTAATGTGCTCTGCAACTTTATGATGAAAGGTCAGAAAGTATATCTTACTATCCTTATGTGTCCATTTATCTCTTTGTGCATGTCATCATTTTGTTTACATGACTTTTTAAAGTAAAGTATTTCTCTTAATAAATTTCATTTCCTGTATTCTGTGGAACTTCACTGAACTCCACAGTAGGGATCCCTCCTTAGTGAGGACATATAAGCAAATAACAGGGCTTCCCTGGCCAAGTCGGTATTGTGGGTTAGATGAAGTTGTTCTTCAGTGTGTCTGGTATGCCGGATAAGATTCCTAGCTTTGTGGACTTCTTCTGTAGGCAGTAAAATTTCTTGCAGTCTCTTTCTCTCTCCTTCTCTCTCTTGCTTTCATTGTGTGGAATCACATATAAATAAAATTTAAGTCATTTTTATACACCTGCACCTCTGCCATGCATGGGATTGGATACTGAGGAGAACTGATGACAACAAGGGGAAACAAACATGTGAACAGCCGCAAGCCAATCAGAGGAGGGAAAGTCCTGACAGTTGAAGAATATATGGTTCTATTGGGGTCCAGAAAGGACACGATTGGAGTAAATTCATGTGAGTATCTTAACAAGTGTTTTCAAATTAAACTCTATTATTATAATCAGAGTCCTTGCTAAACAATACCAAAAATTAATAGGTATGTCTAGTAAATTTTAGACGGCTTTGAAAACTAGGTTTGCACTCTACTATTGCAGAGCACATGAAAAGAAGACATGGTGTAAAGTGTGAGTCCCAAGGACTAGGTCAGGGATCAGGACCAAAGACAGGTTTCTGACCTGTTTTCAGTGTATAGTTCTGTGATTTAAACTTGACAGGTAGGTTTGACCAAAGATAGAAACAAGTTGGAAAATTTTAGAAATGGCCTATAAAAGTCTTTTTAATGTGGCAAAGTTTGGGTGATGGGAATATTTAGATACTGAACTGGAACACCTTTCCAGAGTAAAAGGGAGCGGTATTAGTAATTACACCAGATGAGTAGTAATAAACAGGAACTGACCCTGGGAAAATTGGGACATACTCTAAATAACTCCAATTCTAGGACCAAGGGTCTGATATCAATCTGTTTGACATTGGCTTTTCTCTCAGCTTTTCTTATTCTCCTTTCTGCCTCCCTTCAGTGATGTTAGAGGCCATTTCAATATCAGGAATAGCCCTAATCCTCCAGGGAGGTAGAGAACAATGGGCTCGGGCCTAGCTGGCTTGTCTTCTCCTTCATACTTCAGGAGATACTGCCCTCTGCTTTTCCACTCTGTCCTCAAGCATGGGATCTTCTAAATTTTCCATAGTTGACCTAATAACAGCAATTCATGTTTTTATATTTAACTAAATATACCAAGGTATAATTTGCTTACAATTAAATACTATGATTTTAAGTTCACAGTTCTGTGGGCTTTGAGAAACACACACACCAACGTATATACATATACACACCAGTCTAGAGAAGATACAGAACATTTCCAACACCTCAAAAGTTTCACTCATCTTCTTTACAGCCCCAGTTCTGTTTCTACAATTATACAGTTGACCCTTAAACAACACAGCTATGAACTGCATGAGTCCACTTATACGCATTTTTTTCATTTTTTTAATGTTTATTTATTTTAGAGAGAGAGAGAGACAAAGTGGAAGCAAGGGAGGGTCAGAGAGAGAGGGAGACACAGAATCTGAAGCAGGCCCCAGGCTCTGAGTTGTCAGCACAGAGCACCATGCAGGGCTTGAAGTCACGAATGGTGAGATCATGACCTGAGCTGAAGTCAGATGCTTAACTGACTGAGCCACCCAGGTGCCCCCCCCCCGCCTTTTTTATACATACAATACAATACTATAAAGGTACTTTATCTTCTTATGATTTTGTGTTACTGGTAAGACTTTCAGCAGCAAGTTCCTAATAAGGTTTTTGGAAGTCAAAGTTATGGGTGGATTTTCAACTGCATGGTGGGGGGACTTGGTACTTCTAACCCCCATATTTTTCAACAGTTAACTCTACATTAGTTTGCTATTCTGTAGTTTAATATAAAGGTGCTCTTTTGATTTTTGACTTCTTTTGTTCAGTAAAATGATTTTTGATTCGTCTATGATATTGATCATTAATTTGCTCCATATTATTTGCTTAGTAATACTCAATTGTATGGATATATCACAATATTTTTCTATTCACTGGTAGTTAGACATTTGGTTTGTTTCTAGTTTTTGGATATCATGAATAAAGTTATTAAGATTCATGTATAGGCCTTTCTTTATGTGGATATATGTTTTCATTTTTCTTGGTTAAATATGATGAAAAGGAATTTTGGGGTTTTATGGTATAAAAAACTTCCAAATTGTTATCCAAAGTGGTTGACAATTTTATATTCCTGCTATCATAGCATGAAAGTTTCTGTTATCCCAAAACCTCATCAACACTTTCTATCATCAGTCTTTAATTTTAGCCATTCTTGTAGCTGTGGGGGGGGTATCTCACTGTGTTTAATTTTTTTTATTTTTATTTTTTTATTTTATTTATTTTTTAATAGTTTATTGTCAAGTTGGTTTCCATATAACACCCAATGCTCATCCCCACAACTGCCTGTGTTTTAATTAACCTTTTTCTGATGATAATGATGCCAAACATCTTTACATATGTTTAGTTTGTTTATGTTCTTTGGCAAGTTTGTTCCAAATCTTTAATCATTTTTAGCCTTTATTATAAAAACTCAAAAAATACAGCAAATTTTAAAGAACTTTACAGTTCGTATGTGTATGTATGCTACCTACAACCAATCATTACATTTAACTGCAAGTTTTAGAAATCCTTCTATCTATCCATCAGAGTATTGTTATTTTTTATTTCAGACTACATTGTTTTCCCCCCAGATACCTGAATATGAAATTTATTAACTGGACTGTAATATGCTCACAGTTTTGATGTGATTTTTGCAAGAAAATGCATATAAACATTTATATGACACACCCATATCAATTCATAGATTTTTGCCTTCACCCCAGAATATTCCTTCATGCCATTTTCCAGTCATTTCCAACTGCAATCACCTTTCTGTTTTGTTTTTGTTTGTTTTGTTTTTTTTGTTTTGTTTTTGCCATTGACTCATTTTTTCTTTTCTGGAATATGACTTATAAGTTATAGAATACTCACAGTTTTATATTTAGCTTTTTTTTTAAATATTTTTATTTCTAAGAGAGAGAGACAGCATGAGCAGCGCAGGGTCAGAGAGAGAGGGAGATACAGACTGAAACAGGCTCCAGGCTCTGAGCTGGCAGTCAGCACAGAGCCCGACACGGGGCTCGAACCCACGAACCCATGAGATCATGACCTAAGCGAAAGTCGGTCGCTTAACCGACTAAGCCACCCAGGCACCCCTTATACTTAGCTTTTTAACTCAGCATAATTTTTTGAGATTTATTTATGTTGTTATATTAGTTCCTTTTCTATTACTGAGTAACATTCCACTGAATATTTATCAGTCCATTCTCCCATTCTCCCATTGATGGATTTTTTCCCTATTTGAGTCTTTTAGGAATAAAGGCACTATAAACATTCTTGTACAATGTTTTTTTGTGAACATATGTTGGCATTTTTCTTTGGTAAATTCCTAACAGTGGAATTTTTGGTTATAGAATATGTTTACATTTAGCTTTCTAAGAAACTGTCATAAAATTTTTCAGTTCCACTTTCTGCTTTGAAGCATCAACAGTGTTGATCTCCAGTTGCTCCACATCCTCGCCAATATTTGATGTCAGTCTTTTTATTTATAGTTATTCTGAGGTATGTAGAATGGAATCTCTGTCATTTTATTTTGCTTTCCCCGATCACACTGGCACTGGGCACTTTTTCATGTGATTATTGAACAACGGTGCATCATTTTTTTAAAAAATATCAGTTCAAAGTATTTTCCATTTTAAAAAATTGGTTGTATGTCCTTATTATTGATTTTTGCTTCTTTGTCTCTCCTAGCAGTCCTAGTCAGATGTTCTCTTTCCATTTGTGACTTGTTTTTCTTTTCCTCTTTTCTCTTCCAGACTATATTTTACTTTGGATGGAGTCCAGTTTATGATTTTTTTTTCTTTTGTGATCTATGTTCCTTTGTGTTCAATAGGAAATTTCTGATTATTTCAAAGTCAGAAGAACTTCTCCAATATTCTGTTCTTAAATTTTTAGTTTTAGTTTTTATAGTTAAGTTTATGATCTATTTCAGGTTAATTTTGTGTATGAGGTAAGTGGCTCAACATTCTTTGTGTGTGTGTGTGTGTGTGTGTGTGTGTGTGTGTGTGTGTGTGTATGTTTGGTTATCCTGTCATTTGGCAAAGAATTTTGATTGGAACCCTTTAAAAGCTTGAAGGATTAAATAAGGGAATTACACGTAGACAGCAATTTATGCCTCACAAGTAAAGCCTAAGTTAACTCATCGTTTAAAAAAATGAGAGAGGTGGCTCAGTCGGTTAAGTGTCCAACTCTTGATTTTGGCTTAAGTCATGCTTTCACAGGTTGGTGAGTTAGAGCCCTGCATCAGGCTGTGTCCTGGCAGCGTGGCGCCTGCTTGGGATTCTCTCTCCCTTTTCTTCACTTCCCTTCCCCCACTTGCATGCTGTCTCTCTCTTTCCCTCTCTCTCTCTTTCAAAATAAATAAAGACTTAAAAAAAGACTTTAAAAGAAATAGAGTTAAGAAAAAAAACTCTATGACTAGAGTTGCTAATAGTATGAGGCAATATTTGGTATAGGACTTTTTTTAAAGTGCAGGTGTCATTGAGGAAGCCTGCTGAACAAGCTTCAAGGTGTCTTCTATATGATATCTACCATCATATCAGCATGGCTGCCATGTACTAGATTTGAGACTTTCTCCCTTTGTTGGTCTCAATCCATCTTCCAGTTCCAGAGATGGCTTTCTTTCCACCTGCTGACAGCACTCATTAATAATAACTAGAATCTTCAGAATTCTAATCCAAGATAGCAAAACCCAGAGGGAGCAAGGAGGTTCTCTCTTTCCCCAGTCTCAATCTACCCTGCAATGACTCAGATTTCGTGCCTTTTTCCTGCCCATATTTTTCCATGTAATTGACAAAAGGGCTGTACATTTCTTGTAAGGGATTCCTCCGCATCCTAGCTACATGGGGTGTGGTCTGATTGTTGATTGTAACAAAACAATCATTTCAGATTACAGTTGTTCAGTTTACATACAGGAGATATATATTGGTGGAAGAAGGTTATTTTCTTACCTTTCTTCCTTGTAAATTTTGTTAATAAAAGAGCATCTCCTTCATTGATAAGAATATACTGGGCTCTGGGTTATTTAATCTGAATTTGTCAAATGGTATAACAGCAGTGGTACAGATCAGGTTGTTCTGTGCCAAGCTGAGAGTTTCTTTTATAATAGTACTGCAATATGAAGGAAATACCACTCTGTGCCCATTATTTTGACAGCTTTTTCTAGCTCAACTCCTTATTTCCTTTGTGCAATAACTTCAATAAGTGCACACATTTTCCAATAGCACAGAAATACTTTGAACACAAAGAACAATGTAAACGTATATGTAAAAAAACAACATTTTTTATTATAGTATGACAGTTCCATCAATGTTTTAAAGGCCTCTTGGTCAACTTCTGCCAAAGTTTCAGCTTTCAGACTCTTTATGATGTCACATAATGTGATCTGAGGTCACATTTCTTCATGATGCTCTGAAGTCTCTGCAAAAACACTTTTCCCAACCATGTGACTTGGGGATGAGATCTTAGCCCTAAGCTGATAATTGAAAATACTTTCATCTTCTTCCTATGAATTGAGGAACCATTGCTTTTTTACCTCTGCAGTGGAAAACCTGAGATTTTAGACAAGTCAATATCTAGTCTTTTTTCAGATACCGTTGGTAACTCTGACCATATACACTTATTTATGCTATCCAATGATGATGAAGAAATTATGCTTAATGTAGTCTTTATTCCTAATCAGTGAGTAATTACTGAAAGAAAGGACAATCACTAGGAAATATAAATTTTGATTTATTGTGTCACTGAATGTTGCTTTATTCAGATTGATTCATTATAGCATAAGAAATAAAGAATATTAATGCTTAGTGATGTTGAACATCATGACTGAATGAAATCAGTTTGGGTTTATATTTCACACAAACTCCTGGACAGGGACATTCAGGGCACTTACTCATTTGCTTTAAAGAAATAAAAATAAACATACATGTACTGGTGGTTTCCACTCTGTCTCTTATATTAGTCATCTGTGAATTGATATCACCTCACTTTAGCAGATAAGTAGACTTTGCATATATTATATAGATATATAGTATATATAGATATAAGGATATATAAGTCTCTGTCTATCTTTCTATCATGCTTGACCCTGATCTGGAAGCCATATTTGTGCTCCTATGTCAGAAGGACACAGGCAATGTAGGAGTCTGGTCCTCAAAAACAAAATCCCCATAGGGTTCTTTAGCAAATGTCATAATTTCAAAGTTTCTAGGCCCACAGATTATTGTCTTTTATTATTGTTGTTTGTTTGCTTGATTTTAGGAGAAAGAATAGCTCGGGGAAATTGTTAAACTTGCATTGAATAAGAAGGCCAGATATTCCAACCGAAATGTCCAGTTGTATCTGGTTATTTATTTTCCTTGGTGCAACTTGCCTTAGCATGGCACAGGGAAAATCTCCATCTGAATATTCTTGGGTACTTTGCTGAAATGTAGATTTCTTAGCCATATTCAGACCCTCTAAGTCAGAATCTCTAGGTAGAGATAGTAGTATCTGTATTTTCTAGAAGTAATCATGATAATTTATAGTTTTGTGGATATAAAAGATTTTGTTAAGCTCTTAATCCTCAGCCAACAGAGCCACAAAGAGGTTAAAAGTTTACTCACCATAGGGTATCGCAGCTTAGGTTAAGGATTCCGGGTTATGGGCAAGATTTAAGAGTTGGTGAGGTGAAAGAAGTTCATTTAGGGACAGTAAAAGTCATTAGCTGATCAATAGGCTTAATCATGTTTGTCTCTGAAGGAAGTAAAGATGCTATTCAGGGAAAGCCTTTATCATCCCTCGGATGGAGATGGGTCCCTTGCTATTCCTGAAGGAAGTAAGTATCTCTGCAGAGAAATGAGGGATAGGAGCACCCTTTAATTTTGTATCAGTCAGGGCTATTCATAAAATAGAAAATATTCTATGTATATAAATCTCAGGAAATTTAAGCAAATGGTTTTTAAAAAACTGAGAAGCTGGCCAGGACAATGGGACAACTAAGGTTCACAATAGGCCACTGGAAATGCTACACTAGAGGAACAAAGGAGGGAGGGGATATGAACAGAGCCCAAGGGCTTGGGGTCGTTCAGAGGAAGCAGAAATAGTGGAGAGCCTTCTCAGGGGAAGTTGCAGCTACTGAGAAAATACAGACATTGCCAAAGACACTTCCAGGGACAGAAAAGTACTACCTTCCAATCCCACAGCCACAACTGGCCAAGTTGTAACTTAACTGGGTCAGTCCCTTGGTGACACAGAGCAGAGGAAAGATAAAATGGATCTGAAGGTAAACAAGCTGAAGACTGATGCCATCTGCACTTCACCTGGTCTAAAAAACACAGACTCATTATTCAAGACCTGTTTTATTTCTCATCATCATTCTCATCTTCATTTAGAATTGCCTCTCCTTTCTATAAATAGAACCCACGTGAAATTGCTGATATTTAACCACTCTTGAATTACAAAAATACAGTGTCATATGGTTCAGCTTGACATCTTCCCCTAATATACCTAATCACAACATTTAGGGTTTATAACGTATAAAACAAGATTGTCTGGGCACCTGGGTGGCTCAGTCGGTTAAGCCTCTGACTTCAGCTCAGTCATGATCTGATGGTTGTGGGTTCAGGCCCCACATCAGGCTCTGTGGTGACAGGTCAGAGCCTGGAGTCTGCTTTGGATTCTGTGTCTCCATCTCTCTCTGCCCCTCCCCTGCTCATTTTCTCTTTCTCTGTCTATCTGTCTCTCTCTCTCTCAAAAGTAAATAAACAGTAAGAAATTAAAAAAAAAACAAAACACACCGAGATTGTCCTCACATATTTACATACATCTCCCTTTGCTAAGCTGTAAGAGCTTTGATGTCTGGATTTTGCCTTACCTAATTTTACATATCCAGTGCCAATCACAGAATCTGGTATAAAATGGAAACTTAAATGTTTATTGTACAAATGAAGGGAGGAAAATTAGTTTTCCAGTGCAACCTGAATTATCAAATTAGATAATGTTACATAAGCAAAAGGCCAGCATTCAATAAAAACCATATTTCAAAATAATGTATTTTTTCATGTTAGAAGACTCAAATTCAGAACTATGAGTACACTAAATAGTTAAGCTACAAAGTTGGACTTTAGTGATATATTTGTGCTATGTACTCAAGGAAGGTTTGAAATAATGTAGGTATTGACACTGAAATGAATCTAAACTTATATATGTTATATATCATATTGCACAACCCTTTTTACTGCATAACTTCCAGACTTTTAATTTTTTATTTTTGAATTCTTTCACACAATTCTTCATTCTTTGTACAAAAAAGATGAAATAAGCTTCTCTTGGCCATCTCAGAGTTTGAAACTTATTGTCATGTAGGTAAAATATTAACATCATATTGTACTGGAAGGTGAAAAGAAAATACAAAGCTTTAGTAAAATGGATTTCTCTTACTTTAATCTGAGACTAAATAGCTAATAAACAAATCTTTAGAATGACTGATAAAGCTGTATACTCACCCATAAAATAATTCACTCAGTAAAGTTGTAAATATTGAACACTTTCCTTTAAAAATATGAAACATGAGGAACTAGGGCAATGATAAAAATTAGTCGGAGATTGTTTTCTTCCCAAAAGCTCATAATTTTTATGCTAAAGAAAAAAGCATGAGGTGGGAATTTTCTGTGAAAAAGACAAGAAAATTAAAAAGGGAAAGCAGCACTTTAAGACTTTTTGGTTTGATTTTGAGGGTATATTCTGTAAAATGCTACAGTGTAATTACCATATTAACTGAGGTCACAATCATTATTTATCTACTATAGAAAGTCACTGAACCCATAAAGATTTCACGATTTGTAAACACTGAATCTCCAACCAGAAAAGGAAAATAATGGAGCTAGAACTGTATGGAATAGCACAGGACAAATAAAATAAAGATCTTTGGTTCATGGTTATTAAAACATAGGGATCCATGAAAAAAACTTTCATCTAATTGTTTTTTGAGTCTGGAAAATTTGTGAGCTCATTTTATATATCCTAAAAGATTTCAAAGGATGAATTGGGGGATGAATAAAAAGCTATCTCTTGATTTGATTCACTCACTCATTAAAGATTTATTGAAAGAATCTTTTTTTTTTTTTTTTAAGTTTATTTATTTTGAGAGAGAGCACAGGCAGGGCAGGGATAGAAAGAGAGGGAGAGAGAATCCCAAGGAGCCTCCACATGCTGTACACAGGGCTTAATGGTGGACTTGCCGGGGGGCTTGATGCAGGTTTCAATCCATGAACTGTGAGATGACCTGAGCTGAAATCAAGAATTGGACTCTTCATCTACTGAGTCACACAGGCACCCCTATTGAAAACTTCTTATATGCAGACTTCAATGAGAGATGCCCTATAAAAAGGCAAACAAACAAACAAATCTGAGCCTCATATAGATAGTCCAATTCCACAAGGAGATTGCTGTCTTGATAGGGAAGAAAGATTAAGTGGTACCTATATGAGTAAATTATCCATAAGATCTTGATGTGCCATGTTTTATGTACATAGAAGTAGTTAACTTGTGACCTGGAATCTTGTTAGCTACAGAAATGACATAAGTGTAGACTGGTACCTGCGGATCGGTGAAAATCAAATCTTAGTAGATGCAGTGTGGAAAAGAATAATATATTAGTTCCTGACTAGAAAGGGATGAGATTGGTGATCTGCAGTGTACAAATCATGGAGGGGAATAGGGAAAGATAAAGCTAGAACATGAATGGACTGCAAATGGTTATAAGCTTCCATGATAAGATCAGTGTTTGAACTTAATTTAAGTTATGGAAAAAGTCAGTGAGAATTTTGAGCCAGGTGTGAAGTAAGATATAATCTGAGCTCAGATTTAGGAAAATACAGTAAGAACCATGGATTAAGTATTTTAGACCCCTTGATGCTATAAAACTGCATTTTCCTATGATTCTGTGAGTGTTTGGTAGAGAGTATAGAAGAGTTTGATGGAAGAAGGTCTATCTGGTAGAGGTCTAGATATGACCTCACACCTGTCAGAATGGCTAAAATTAGCAACACAAGACACAATGGATGTTGGTGAGGATGAGGACAAAGGGGAACCCTCTTACACTGTCGGTGGGAATGTAAACTGTTATAGACACTCTGGAAAACAGTACAGAGATTCCTCAAAAAGTTAAATTGCTATGATCCAGCAATTGCCCTACTAGGTATTTACTGAAAGGATACAAAAATACTGATTCAGAGGGAAATGTGCACCCAGATATTTATAGGAGCACTATCAACAATAGCCAGATTATGGTAACAGCCCAAATGGTCATCGACTGATGAATGGATAAAGAAGTGGTATACAGGGGCACCTGGGTGGCTCAGTCAGTTAAGTGTCCGACTTTGGCTCAGGTCATGATCTCACGGTTCGTGGGTTCAAGCCCTGCGTCGGGCTCTGTGCTGACAGCCAGCTCGGAACCTGGAGCCTGTTTCGGATTCTGTTTCTCTCTCTCTCTCTGACCCTCCCCTGCTCACAATGTTTCTCTCTCTCTCCCTCAGAAATAAATAAAACATTAAAAAATTAAAAAAAAGAAGTGGTGTACATATGGAATATTGTTCACTCATCAAAAAGAATGGAATCTTGCCATTTGCAATGATGTGGATGGAGCTAGAGTGTATTATGCTAAGCAAACTAAGTCAGAGAAAGACAAATACCATATGATTTCACTCACCTGTGGAATTTAAGAAACAAAAACAGATGAATATGGAGTGGAGAAGAGAGAGAGAAAAACCATAAAACAGACTATTAACTGTTCAGAACAAACTGAGGGTTGCTGGAGGGGAGGAGTGTGGGTGATGGGGTAAATGGGTATTAAGGAGGACACTTGTGATGGGCCCCAGGTGTGATATGTAGGTGATGAATCACTAAATTCTATCCTAATATTCTACTAATAATACAGTATATGTTAACTAACTAGAATTTAAGAAAAGACTTGAAACAAAACAAATTAAAACAAAATGAAATTTGTTTCCTTACTGCACCTCTTCCAATAGTCATTAATTTCTATCAGTAATATATTTTTATATATCTTATAGTACTAGTACATATTTTTTCATCTAGATCTAGATCATCTAGAAAGAGGTCAGCAAATTTTTTCTATAAAGAGGCCAATTATTAAATACTGCAGGTTTTGCAGACCAGTGTCTTGTCCCAACTACTCAGTTTTGCTTTTATAGCAATAAAACAACCATAAACAATATGCAATCAAATAGGTGTGCCAATATTGCTTTATTTATAAAAACAAAAAATAAATTATTAGAAATGAGCAATTATGATATTATGATTATTTGTATAATCTAAGTCTTCTCCAAAGTAAAGATACATATATCTGGGTATTATTTAGGAGAGTTTCTTAGTGTAGAATAGCAAAATTCATCTTATGAACAACACAGCATTTCTTTTACTCTACCTAGTCATCATTATTTAATCATTATAACACTACAAAATGCCAGAGAAATGTAGGTAAATTATATGTATATATATTATATATATAACTATATATAATTTATGTAATTATACATATAACTTTGAACAAGGAGAAGGGAAAACTTCATGTGCTTTAGATAGAATTCTTTCAACTTCTGCTTCAACAGTTGCTTCTATTACAATTCATATGTATTCCAAAGGTATTCTCAGACAGGTAGGAAAGCAACTAAAAGCTGATTAATAGTATAATGGTCCATAGTAAACTTTCAATACATGCTATTTACCTATGATAATCATTATCATCAATATTATTATGGTTATTTATACGTTCACACGAAATCCAGAAACAAGTGATATGGAAAAGTGATGTTTTTTAATATAAGGAAATAATTGAGAAGAGATCTTTCTGAAATATTGAAGAATCTTATGACTTTATTTACTTTCCTTGCTATATTCTTGTGATTTCTATTTATTTAAATGGTTATATCTTAAAAGATGGCAACTTTTCAAATTTAAGTTACTGTTTTCATCAAAACATCCATATTACTAATAGCTCAATGTGTAGTAATAGAGAAACTAGGGGAGTGACATCAGCAAGATGGCAGAGTAGGAAGTCCTGGACTCTCCTTCCATAAACAGAAAGATTCAAGAATAATTCACAAAAACATTCTTTTTGTGAGAAATCTAGAAATGATTTGAAAGGCACATATACCCGGGGAAAATGTGAAACCAGACTCACTGAAGCCAGTAGAGAGATTCAGGACGTTCTCCAGAATCCCTATCCCTGATACAGAACAATACAGTCAGGAGAGCCACTAGTTCTCAGCTCTGCCAGGGATGGGAAAGGGTTGATTTATGCATCTAACACTGCAGCCTTTCTGAGGGGAGGGGGTTTTGCGGGGGTGGGGGTTTCTCAGAAGACTGGCTTCTCTCTCGCCAGTCTTGGAGCTCGAAGGGGAATGGCACATTTTAGCAACGTGGAGGAGGAAAGAGAGGGCACCTTTGGCTCGTAGATGCCATAGAATCTTCCACCTGCTCAGCAGAGTGAGTCAATGAAAAATTCAGCTCTCAGATTATTCTGAAGAAAAGAATTGATCCACATGTCCAACACCCTAGCTTTTCTGGGGTTGCCCAAATAGCTAGATTTATCTTGTCAGTCTTGGAGCTTTGATGGGTCTAGTGAATAGCCATCTCAAAGATTCAACCAGTCATCTTTGGGTGGCATGATTTTGAGTCATTTGCTATTTTAAAAATGTTTTATGTTTTCCAAATGCACCATGTTAGAACATGGATTGCTTTATAAAGATAGCACAATAAATTTTATTAAAAAGAATGCAATACATCATGTCCAGGTGAAAATGAGAAATTTTGTTTTGCACTTATATGTAGTTATTAGTTCATTTTTTAGTTCTATGGGTACATGTGTACTTCAAAATAATATGAACACAGTATATTGCTTTCCTATTATTTTCTTATTTACTGTGGATATCATTTTGCAAAATTGTAAAGATTAGGTGTATAACCACTTAAATGTATGATATAGTTGAAATCCAGTTAAATGATTTCTGGTATAATGTGATCATTGAATCAAGTATTAAGAGTAAAATGATTTTGAGTTCTGGTCTTGCTACACAGCGAATGTTCTAAATTATCCCAAACAAATTGATTCACGAAAAGCCCATTTTATGTGAATCTAATTAAGAGTGTCCAAATTTTATGTAAATAATAATCAGGCTGTAGTTCAAAAAATAAAACTATGGATCTGAAATAATGTCATTTTAATAGAATTTTTATCATAATAACAATTATGAATAAATACAATGAATAAATGATAAATCTTATATGTAATAAGATTTTCCCATTTTCAATTTTTTCTGTTAGTGATAAAGACTATCTTTAACTTTACTTTTGACTTTTGCAGAGAGTGTCACCTTGCTGATAGAACTTGGCCATCAAAATTACATTCATGGAGGGAAATCTACAATGCACCAATGGGAAGTCTTATAAAATTGATTAGGTGACATTAGAGACTTGACATTCATTGGCATATTGGGAGCTTTGTTCTCTTTGCATCTGCATACCCAGTTTTGCTTCCAGTGCTGACTGAGTTTAAGGCACTTATTTGCATTCTGAGAGCCCTTATGTTATGAGAATTATATTCTATATCACTCCCAAGTTACTGCTTGATCATCAATGCAGAGATGGACAGCTGCCCAAGGAAGATTTCTGCATGATCATTCACATTGTTATTGATTTTGTCATTTCAGAATAATAGAGTGTTATTTCTGCTTTCCTATGCTATTTTGAAAACTATCCATTGGCATACGCTAATGGCAAACCAAATACTACCCAAGATCATTATCCAAAAACACTCTGTTATTACCGGGTTGAAGTTGGTCAAACATAGACATAACCTCAATTTTTAGTGCCTCCAACAGACTTGAGCACATGGTAGGCAGATAGTTTAATGATAAAGCAAAACTTTAGATGAGTATACAGTGAGCAGTTGACACTTTAGTGGGACCTTGAATGCAACATGTCGCAACAGTCTTATATTAATAGAGTCATAAAATTTCCTTAGAAGACAGGCATTTATTATGAATGGATTAATATGAGGCACATAATTAATTTCCTTTCTATGGCAACTAGCCAATCAGAGGTAGAGCATTTCTGACCTTCTTTTCTCCTTTGTCACCAATGAGAATGACTTTCCAACTCGTTATGAGTCTTAAAATTTCCTATCTTATTAGCACTATGTCTGGGAACAACTAAATCACAGAGATTATAGATCCCAATTACAGTTTTTCTGTATTTTAAACCAATTTATTTAATTAAAAAAGATAATATTGTGTGCATGTTGAAATCCTGTCTTTAAAAACATATTTTTCAATGGTAAGAATCAAAAGATTTCAGTATGCATCAGTTGGGTAAAAGTAAAAATTTAAGTTTCCATAATTTTCATGACCTGAAAAATAATAATTCTGCTAATCATGCAATAATTTGTCTTGATCTACATAATCCCAGTATTTATGTTTCTCACATTACTTGCCCCAATTTTTATTTTTGTGATTGCAGAGATTCTCAATCCTAAAAAAAATAAAATATTAGCATATTCAAAGGTCATTGATTGTCTGAAGACAAATAAAGACATCCTCACTCACCTTATTTTTGTGAATCACCTTTACCACACTTAGAAAGATGGGCCACTTTAAAAAAAGCCTTTAGTAAATCTGGAAAATTTCAAATTGATAGGTGAAACTGAAATTTATATATATATATAACTATTTTGCTCATGAGGGCAGAGTGAAATCCATAAGATAATTATGATATCATCAGTCATAAGTCTATATACTGTTTTCTAAGAACATTTATTTAGGACCTAGAATTAAACAGGATGCTGATTTCATAACATATAAGAATACTTTTTAATGATACTTATCTACTTTTAATTTTTTGTTAGAAAATATATAAATCCATTATTAACAACTCAAATGCGTATGTTAAAATAATTGTCTAACTGTGGACTAGACCTGAAAAGGAGAAATCCTGAAAAGGTCGTAGGCTTTGGAGATCTAACTAGGGAGGCCTTATATAAGCCTAATGAAACTCCTAAACATGACAATACATGGCAGGCAAACTGCTCTTTCTCTAGGGAATGTTACAAAGGACATTCATTATCTATTAATGGTGTCAGATTCATGGTGAAGACTGTAGATATTTCCCTGAAACAAGGAAACTATTTCAAAATTACATAATTTAGATTTAAAATAAAATGTCCTATTCTGTTCACGGAGTACCTATTTTAAATAATTCTTTGAAAAACAAAACATTTATAAAATAACAGCAGAATTTTAAAATAGATATGATTGCATGTCAAAACAGTTTGGTAACTTTGTTAAAACCAGAATAACTTTTTCCCTTATTTCCAAACAATGGGCAAACGTGTTAATAGCACTTTTATTGCCACCAAATTATTTCAAGGATGAATGCAAGTGTTTCTCAGTTGGTTGGTATTCCAGGGAACAATGGATCTGGTGAATTCTGCTAGTGTTTGTTTTAAAGTATCCTGTAATAAGTTAGAATGACAAATGGAAAAGGGTTGGATTCAGAATGGACCACTATTGGGGCGCCTGGGTGGCTTAGTCGGTGAAGCGTCCAACTTTCGCTTAGGTCATGATCTCTCAGTTCGTGGGTTCGAGCCCCGCATAGGGCTCTGTGCTGACTGCCAGCTCGGAGCCTGGAGCCTGTTTCAGTCTGTGACTCCCTCTCTCTCTGACCCTCCCCTGCTCACGCTGTCTCTCTCCCTCCTAGAAATAAATAAAACATTAAAAACAAACAAACAAACAGAATGGACCACTATTGTGATTCTATATCCTCTTCAGAAACTCAGTAATAGTTTAAAGCAAAGAGAATCTGTATCCTAGTTCCCTGAAAGTTCAGCAGAAGAATGTTTCTCACATGACTACAGCCAGCATGGACCCAGCGCTGAGAGCAATTAACAGGGCATAATGAGGCCGTGTTGGGGGTGGCCTGCCTGGCCTCATCACTGAACATCAGAAACCAAAAAGAACACTTCAGAAGATGCCACCTTTGGTAGACATTGACAACCCAGACAGGATTCCTCTTGTCCCCCGGGGACCTTGAATGATCGAGATTGTATTTCTATAACCAGCTGGAATGAGACTCAAATTTAGAAATTCTGCTTAGTAAAAGAAAAGTATAGAAAATTGTATTCCTTGCACATCCAAGTCTGTGGCTTGAATTTTATTTTGACTGTAGGAACAATTTTTTTGGACTAAGATTCCTAGGAATATACTTTAGAAAACAGTAATCAAGCTAATTAATTCCTGGCAGTACATATATTTCATACTTAGTGAGTTGAGTAAATTTATCTTCAAAACACAAATTATTTAATAGGTCTGATCTACCTAAGTATCATACTAGATGTATGAGGTATGGAATATTGATAATTATCTTAATCAATGAGGAAAAAGAAACAAGGTATATCTAAATGATCTGCGACATTTTCAGTCTTGACCTTGGCTTATTTTAGACCTTGTTCATACTGTCTCCGCCTGTGGGTCTTTGGTGTGGTTGTAATTTATGAAGAATAATTATTTTTCATGTAAGAATGTATTTTTTCAATATGAGTTGTCCTTTAAAAACAATTCTCTTTTGGGGCGCCTGGGTGGCTCAGTCAGTTGAGCGGCCGACATTGGCTCAGGTCACGATCTCACAGTTGGTGGTTTCGATCCCCGTATCAGGCTCTGTGCTGACAGCTTGGAACCTGGAGCCTGCTTCCGATTCTGTGTGTCCCTCTGTCTCTGCCCCTCCCCTGCTCATGATTTGTCTCTCTCTGTCTCTCAAAAATAAATAAATGTTAAAAAAAAAAAAAAAACCCACCAATTCTCTTTTGCAGCACCTGGGTGGCCCAGTAGGTTAAAGGTCCAACTTTGGCTTAGGTCATGATTTCACAGTTCGTGGGTTTGAGCCCTGCATTGGGCTCTGTGATGACAGCTCAGAGCCTGGAACCTACTTCACATTCTATCTCCCTCTCTACCTGACCCTACCCTGCCCACATTCTGTCCCTATCTTTCTCAAAAATAAATAAAACATTAGAAGGCATACATTAAAAAAAGTTCTTTTTCTTCTAAAAATTACTGCAACCAAGCAAGACAATGTAGCACTTTAAGAAATTTCTTTCGATATCTTTTATAAGCTATAATCAAAACTCTATTTTATTACTTTAAATTCACATGTACTTTTAGATTGAACATAGTATTACCTAAACTCATCACTATGTAGAATTTAGTGATTTTGGAAAGTTTAATGAACCATATCTAGTCTTAAAAGTTGAAAATTTGTTACTATTAAAATCATCTCTGGTTCATAGTAGGCGTGCTTTAAGTACTTGTTGAATAAATGAAAAAATTATCCTGAAGAATCTACTCCAGGGTTTTTATGCCTTTTCAAAGTCTAGTGTATCCAATTTTATTGTTACCTTCTTATAAGGCATTGTCCATCATCTTTCTTCTTAGCTTTCTTCTAGTACCTTATGTTAAAGCTAGCTATAAGTTAAAATCAATATAGAACATTTATTTATACTTTATTTTATTCTAGTTATTTTTGAGGTTAAGTTATATAGGTAAGGTTAAGATATTATTATTAAATTTTAATCCTACACAGTATTTAGTTAGGTGTGTCACATAATAGTTAACGTATTTGGTGAAACTTTATATTAATGCCATTGTACTTGAATTGTCTTTATTAATTTTCCCTCTAGTTTAATCAAGAAAGATATTTTCAGTACACAAAAAAAAGTGTGTGCTAAAACATAATTATGTTGAAAGATACTATATAGGCTCATGTCAATTATATATGCCAAATGGCTAAAAGTATCAATACATGGTTATATGACATTTGATAGTAAGTAATAAAAGAGAATTCCCAAAGCAGGAAATGAGCTCTAATTATAGCAATGTTATTTGTCTATTTAAATTGTTTCTTAAGGGAAATTATTGGCCTTATTTAATGTCTGCAAAATTGTAAAACACTTATATTTTTATTGTTTTTATTCATTTGTGTAGCTACGGATCTTAAGTGGGGATTGCAACATTATGTGAAAGGTTCTGTGAATGCTGCCAAAGTATATGCTCATTTAGGGCGTAAATGTATCTATGCACTTAGTTGGGTAGAAAACTGAGCTTTTCTCACATATTCATCAATTACTAACAAAGATCAAAACTATTGTCAATTTCTGTGTTATCTAAAATTTCCATAATTACAATTCAGGTTTTTTATATCCTGTGATTAATATTATGGCTTAAAAACAACCATCTTGATTCCCACTTTTACATTCATATCAATCAACAAACATCTTGGGTGATTATAATGGATTGTTCACTATGTAGTGCCATGCTTTAAGAAATCACAGTTTAAATAGGGAGGATAAGAAAATAAGCATTGAACCAATACATAATAAAACAATTGAAAAACACCACAATCAAGTGCTAAATTGTGTGGCAAAAGTTACAGATATTATGAAAGTTCAGAAAAGTGATTTCTCTTTCAGTGTGCATAAGCTGAGAAGGGCTTCAGTTTCCCAGAATAAGAAAATC
The DNA here is from genome assembly GCF_003009895.1 of Hyaena hyaena. Classification (NCBI taxonomy): domain Eukaryota; kingdom Metazoa; phylum Chordata; class Mammalia; order Carnivora; family Hyaenidae; genus Hyaena; species Hyaena hyaena. The sequence continues at coordinate 939,012 of NW_024081256.1, read as the reverse complement.
AAAATAGGGAGAGAAGCTCAGAATTAACTCTATGTTTCCCAGCCTTGCAAAGCTATCTTTTATTCCAAAATTATCATTTCAGGTTTTAAAGCCCGGCATTGAATTTCATATTCACATATACAGTATTTTTAGGAATCACAATCATAATATACTGACGTTGAAAATGCCAAGAAAATCAGTATTCTATTATTATTTAAACTATTCATACAATGTTTTTTGGAGGGTTTTTTATTGCATTACTTTTCTATAAGCACTGGAAGAATTGGGTCATCTCTGTTAAAGTATTATAAAGTACTGTTATGCACAATGGCCAAGAATGTTTATCAGGGCCTAAACTTTTGACTTTATTTGTAAGAAAATATCCTTATTTTTTACTAATGTTAACAGAAAATTGACTTCATTCATGATAACTTTTCTTTTTAGTATTTCTGTCAATTGATTCTTTTTGCAGTTTTTTAAAAAGATTTTATTTATTTATTATTTATTTATTTAAAAAAATTTTATGTTTATTTTTAAGAGAGAGAGGGAGAAACATTGTGAGTGGGGGAGCAGTAGAAAGAGTGGGAGACACAGAATTTGAAGCAGGCTCCAGGCTCTGAGCTGTCAGCATAGAGCCCAATGCAGAGCTTGAATTCACCAACCAGGAGATCATGACCTGAACCAAAGTTGGACGCTCAACAGACTGAGCCCCTCAGGCAACTCTTATTTATTTATTTTGAGGAAGGGAAGGTGGGAAAGAGAGAGAGGGAGAGACAGAATCCTAAGCAGGCTCTGTCTGAGCTGTCAGCTCAGAGCCCCACACGGGGCTTGAACTCATGTACCATGAAATCATAACCTGAGCTGAAGTTGGACACTTAACCAACTAAGCCACCCAAGTGCCCCTTACAGATCTTTTTATAGCAATTTCTAAACACTTGATCAAATATTCTCTGAAGATTTTCCTCTTTTCATTCCAAGACTTTTGTCACATACATGTTTCCCAAGATTTCATAGATCCATTATATATGAAATTAGTAAAGACAACTAATTATCAGAAATATTGTAGGATCTTCAATAATCATAGACTTCCATGGTGAGTAATGCTGAGTTCCAAAATGTTGAACAAGTTCCTTTGCTGGATTTTCCCATATTTTATCATTCTAAAGTAAATCGCTAGTGATAGATACATATGATGCATCTATTATTTAATCATAAAATATCCATTAATACTTATGAAACAACTATTCTGTGGGACATAGGGGAATGCTAATTTAGCCCAAACACCTGTGTTCCCCTTCCATTTCATTGATGGAAAATTAGAAACCCAGGTAAGTTATATGCCTTGTTCTAGATCACCCAGTGGTCACTGGCAAAACAAACATTTATAGTCTCTTCTACCTGCAACTACATTACAATGAAAATAAAGGAGGTTTTAAAGTATAGCAGCAGAACAGCAGAAGGCATACAGAACAAGAGTAATAGGGGAGAGGAATTGCAGCCGGACAATGGAGTCTGCCTAGCAAAATCCACATGAGCTCCTGATTCAATGGGTAATGGAAGGTAGCAGTGGGAAGACAGGTGAGAAATAGGAGACTAAACAAAGATACCAGCACAAAATAGTTGGCACTCCAAACACTGCATATTGAAAAGAATAGAAGCTAGATATTTGCAGGCAAATAACAAAAATTCAAATACGCATATATTAAAAAGATATTTCTGACAAAAAAATAAAAACAATCAGCTGAAACTAATATTACACTGTATGTTAACTAACTGGAATTTAAATTTTAAAAAGTAAGCAATTATGACATGATACTTCGCCAGTGCCAATATTTGTGCTGTAAATTAAAGCCTCTATTCCATTTGGGAATCGTGACGCAGTTCCTGTCAGTCAGCAACGCCCACTCAGACACTGAGAGATACCAGCAGCCTTTCTATTGCCTCATTCTTCAATTTGAATGAATTAAAAAAAAACATTTTTTAATGTTCATTTATTTTTGAAGGAGAGAGAGAGAGACAGAGTGTGTTCTGGGGAAGGGCAAAGAGAGAGGAAGACACAGAATCTGAAGCAGGCTCTCGGCTCTGAGCTGTCAGAGCTTGATGCAGGGCTTGAATTCATGAACCATGAGATCCTGACCTGAACTGAAGTTGGACACTTAACCGACTGAGCAACCCAGGTGCCCCTTAAATTTAAATGAATTTTAAAAATTTACAGAATGTTTGAAGAAAAAATAAAGATCAACATAATCTGAAAACCAGCCCTAGTGCTGACAGAGATAATTAAGAGAAGAGAAGTAAACCTAAAAAAATAAAAATAAAAGCTCATGATATGAGTGAAATTTGAGATGCTATTTTTTTGAAGAAAAACAAATATTAAACATAATCCATATAAAATGTGGTATAACTAAGTTATTTAAGTCATTTATATGTATGATAAAACCAGAAATACAAAATACTAAACACATTCTTCAAGAAGGAAATGTAATCATAGCACATTGCCTGACAGTACCTTTAACAATGATTATAAAGTCACAAGAGTGCGTATTCTGGCTTACTGAATTTTCAACATTTAATGCCAACTAATGAACAAGAGAAGTTCTAATTATGATCATGGAACAAAGTATAAGTTTTGCCTCTGATGTCAAATTATAACAGAAAAGATATGTTTCCTAACATCTTTATTTGATCAAGGGTCTATAGCAATGGAACATCCAGACAGGTCTATATCAGTATATTATTTAGATATTCGAAAATAGCCATCAGAAAAATGAAAACATGTAAACAGTTAATAGTAATTCTTCAAGTGAGAGTAACAGAGGGTGAGCAGTGGAGAAGGAAACCATTGGCTTTTGAGCCCATATGATTTTAAATTAAGAGAATGTATTACTTTAATAAGAATAATAAATCAAACTTAGAATAACATTTAGCAAAAAATTAAAATATGGATCATCTCTCAAAAGACTTTGGAAAGATACATAAGAAGTTTTAATGTATTTCTCTTTTAGAATTTGAAATTATTTAATTCCATTTTTCTAATTTCAGATTTAGGAAGGTTCATTAAACTGTGAATTTTAAGTGCAGACATATACCCTATTTTTGTATCCTCAGCCTCTAGAACGTACCTTATATAGCACAGGCACTCAAATGTTGTTACTTCCCATGGAAACAAGCGCTCAAATGTTGGTAATCCATCAGGAAGACATGATCAATTGAGATCACATTAATATTCATTAAGAAATATATTTACTAAATTAATAAGATAATTGGAGAATAGATGACTGAAGTGTTCTTCTGTGTAAAGTTCTTTCCTTGCAAACAGGTATATGCACCATACACATTTATTCAGACTCAAATATATATTATGTGTGGATATTGATTAAATCTTATATATTTTTATGTATTAAAGTCATTGATATTTTTCTTTAAAATTCAAAGGAAGGTATTGAGTTTCCTATAGAAAATATGTGTAATTTTATGAGCTCTCAATCATGCAAGGTAAAACCGTTATCTGAAGTTTATTTAAATCAATTATTAGCATTGATATCTTACTTAGAGATAAATGAATGTATCAATAATGATTCCAAACAAGAATTCTTAACTATAGCCTGGATCATCTCAGAATATTTTGTTATTTTTATTTTTTGCATGCTTAATAATGCATGCTAATAAAATTTTTCTCAAGCTTAAAAAAGAGTAAACATATACTTATTCTTTTATTTTGCTCTTTTTGGGGGAATGCTTATCTTAGTCACAATGTTGATTACTGCTTTTCTTCCTTGTGAATCCTGAAGAGGAATGATCATAGTCTTCCTGGACTATTGTCTTAATGTTATCTATTTTTAGAGGTCAGGGCTTGCCAAATTTTAAGCCATCCTTTATTATGAGGTTAAGAAGATTTATATATGTGAAGTGAATCATAGATACTTCTGTCTTTTAATGAAAATACTGTATTTGCCCAGGATCCTACCAACAGAGCATGTTTTAACATGTGAGATTAGAGAAGAAGCAAGAACATACTGTCAAGATTTAAGGGAAAAATAATTTTGTCACTAAGCCATCAAACCTAGGAGAGTATTGTTTGATAGAATGTGCATGCAAATAAGGTCACTTGCTATTAACTTTTATTTTTCCTGAGGCCTGCTTGCTTGACTTGTAATTCTGTATCCCTGCAAGACTGTGGCTTTCTGAAGAGAATTTCTGTCTCTTGTTTCATGGAAAGATTGAAGTAGCAAAATAGTTTGTAATAAGAAAGAAGTCAACCTTTGCCCTGAACACAAAATAAACCTTCGGCATACTTTCCAAAGCTCAGCACATCTTGGATACATTGTTTAAAAGTGTGTGTATAGGTGAAACTCCATAACTTTTAATTCTTTTTTTTTTTTTAATATTTTTATTTATTTCTAGGAGAGAGAGAGAGACAGCGTGAGCAGGGGGGGGTCAGAGAGAGAGGGAGACACAGACTCTGAAATAGGCTCCAGGCTCTGAGCTGGCAGTCAGCACAGAGCCCGACGCGGGGCTCGAACCCACGAACCGCGAGATCATGACCTAAGCGAAAGTCGGACGCTTGACCGACTAAGCCACCCAGGCGCCCCCATAACTTTTAATTCTTTCAGGGTCTGGAGAAAATCAATGTGAAAAATGAGTAGAGAACTATTCTAGAAGAAATTTTAGTCTCTCTAGATGTAAGAATGAATACATGAACAGTATCTGAACACCTGTTTAGATTAAATAATATTCTTCTGATTTGTTCCGTATTTAACGAAAGATAAATAACTCAGAACTCAGTGCCAACTTTTCCTTTCAACCCCAAGATCCTTTGACGAGATGTGCAAAATGGTTACATTCTTTTAAATTTCAAACTTAAGTTGAAGTATTCACATCTATTTTTACTGAAAAGCTACAATTAGGGGGAAAAAATATCACTGGCGCCTGGGTGGCTCAGTCTGTTGGGGGCTGGACTTCAGCTCAGGTCATGATCCCATGGCTTGTGAGTTCAAGCTCTGCCTCAGGCTCTGTGCTGACAGCTTGGAGCCTGGAGCCTGCTTCAGATTCTGTGCCTCCCTCTCTCTCTGTGTCCCTCCCCCACTCGAACTCTGTTTCTTTCTGTCTCTCAAAAATAAATAAACATTTAAAAAATTTTCCTTAATGTCCAAAGGTAATAAAGGTTATTTTTTATCATATAGAAATCAAAGGGGCACCTGGGTAGCTCGTTTGGTTAAGCATCTGACCTTTGCTCAGGTCATTGAGCCACACCTTGGGCCCTGTGCTGACCACTCAGAGCCTGTTTGCAATTCTGTCTCCCTCTTTCTGCCCCTCTCCCAATCGCGCTCTGTCTTTCTCTCAAAAATAAATATTTTAAAAAATAAAGAAAAGAAGTCATATGTCATTTTCTGAAATGTAGGTATCAGGTAAGCAAATATGACATCTGACAATAATTGCAAATGGGCAGAAAAATAATATATATGGAAAAAGGTTTACTTAAATTTTTAAAAATACTTTTATCCTTATCATACAAGTAGGTAGATATATACACAGCATAAAGGTATATAGGATTAAAATATAACTCATTGCTTAATTAAAGCTGAATAATTAAGTTATTTCTTATCATTCAATATACTAGAAAACCTTGGTTTCAGAGCATAATTCGTTCAGAAACATGCTTGTGATTCAAAGCACTTGTATATCAAGGTGAATTTTAAGAACGATTGGCTTAGTTGTGATCATGTAGCATCATGTAATACTTTTATTGCAAAACATCACTCATTTACCGAGTTAAAATTTATTAGAAATGTTTGCTCCTTTTGAGGAATACTTACAAAAAAAGTTACTTATAATCCAAGATTTTACTGTGTTTGTTTCCATTATGTGACAATGTTTTAACTTATTAAAAACAGGTCAGTTTCTATAGTTAGAAATTTATAGAAAGAGAAAGAAAAAAACACAACCACTAATTGGGAATGGAATGGCATAATTAAGATAGCAGGGATATTTTATAATTTTTTTAAGTTTATGTATTTATTTTGAGAGAAACAGACAGTGCAGTAAGGAGGGCAGAGAGAGGGAGAGAGAATCCCAAGCAGGCTCTGCACTGTCAGCTTGGAGCCTGATGTGCTGCTTAAATTCATGAAATCATGAGATCATGACCTGAGCTGAAGCCAAGATTCAGATGCTTAACTGACTGAGCCACCCAGGCGCCTCTAATAGCAGGGATACTTTAATGTAAAGAAATAGATCTTAGCAATAAATAAAATATATAAATAGATGGAAAATTAATATAATTTCCATCAATTTACATGTTTTTAAAATTTTAAGTGAATTGCTAATTATCAAGTTCTATTTTTTTTCTTATTTCTAAGTTTCATATATAAAATCATAGTATATTCTCCTTTGGGTCTGACTTCTTTCACTTTCCAAATTTTTTAACTTATTTCTTAAGTTTTATTTATTTATTTATTTTGAAAGAGAGACAGAGACAGAGATAGAGAGATAGCATGAGCGGAGTTGGGGCAGAGAGAGGAAGTGAGAGAATCCCAAGCAGGCTTCTTGTAGTCAGCAAGCCTGATACAGGGTTTGAACTCACGAACAGTGAGATCATTCCCTGAGCCATAATCAAGATACTGATGCTTAACTGACTGAGCCACTCAGGTGCCCCTCACTCTAATTTTTGTAGATGCATCTATCTTTTTGCATAATTAGTAGTTCATTACTTAAAAAAAAACATTTATTTATTTTTGAGAGAGAAAGAGAAAGAGAGAGAATCCCAAACAAGCCCCAGCTGTCAGAACAGAGCCCAGAATAGGGCTTGAATCCATAAATGGTGAGATTATGACCTGAGCCAAAACCAACAAAATCTGGAGTCAGACACTTAACCCGCTGAGCCACCCAAGCACCCCAGTAGTATGTTCATTTTTCTTGCTGAGTACTATCCTATATTGTGACAGAGCTATACTATGCCCATTTAGATGCTGATATAAGAGTTTGTGTGGGATTTAAATTATTTATTCCTAACAATATTTTACAGAATTCATAAAGGTATGGGATTTTCTTTATATGCAGTTTTTCATTACAAAATCAATTTTGTTGATAAATTATACAGCCACTTAGATTTCCTATTTTATTTTTGAGTCATTTTTGGTAATTTGTGTCTTACAGGTAGTTTGTCAGTTTCCTTTAGATGCCTGATTTATTGTCATTGTTTATTATATTCTTTCATTATCCTGGTAATGTCTGTTGAATCTGTAAATCTCTCCTTTTATTCCTGATATTAGTAAGTTGTGTCTTTTTTTATGATTCTAACTGCAGTTGTATAAATGATTTTAATCTTTCCAGAGAACTACATGTTGGTTTTATTGATTTCCCCCCCATTTTTATTCATGTTTTCTGTTTTCTCTTTCATTAATTAATTAATTAATTTTTTCTACTTAGTTGGATTTAATTTGCTCAAATTCTTCTAGCAAAAACCTAGAAAAACAATGGATTCTCAAATCACTGATTTTAATTTTTTCTTATTTTCTGATAGGAGTATTTAAAACAAAACCTATAAGTCTAATCAGAGTTGTAACTCTCTCCCACAGACTTTGATATGTGTGTTTTTATTTTTTACTCAGTTCAAGATATTTGCTAATTAACCAGATGATTTTTCCTAGATCTATGATTTATTTACTTTTCTGTTTAAAATATCTGTAATTTTCAAAATATCTTTCTGTAATTGATTTCTGATTTTATATTGTAGTCTGAGCAATTTCCTACACAACTGAATAATTTTGGAACTATCAAGACTTTTTAATTTTGTCAAAAAGTCGTGTGCACTTGGAAAGAATGTGTATTACACTGTCGTTGGATGGATATATTAGTTTTTTTCAGACAATTGTTGACAAATTACCACTAACTGGGTGACTTAAAGCAACCATTATTTTCTCACCATTTAGGAGACCAGAGCTCTAAAATCAAGTGTGACAGGATTTGCTTCTTCTGGAGGCGCTGTGGGAGAATCCATTCCATGGCTCTCTTCTAGGTTTGGGTGGCTGCCAACAATCCCTGGTATTCTTTGGTTTATAGAAGTAGCTTTCTACCTCATGCCTCTATCTTGACATCATCTTATTCTCTTTATCTTCCTCTTACAGTCTTTATAAGGACAATGTGATTGGACTAAGGCCCTGTCCTGATCCAGGATGATCTCATTATAATATCCTTAGCTTAATAACATCTGCTCTTATTCCAAATAAGTTTACATTTTGAGGTTCCAGAAGGACATGAATTTTGTGGGGACCCTGTAACACCCACTGTAGTGAGTGGGTGTTTCATAAAGGCCAGTTAGGTTCAGTTGGTGGATGGTATAGCTCATGTTTTCTCTCCCCTTATTTATTTGTCTACTTATTCTACCGATATTAGCTACTAAGAGAAGTATTATTATCTCCAACCAGAATTGTAGATTTATTCCTTCTGTCACTTCATTCAGTTTTTGCTTCATGCATTTTGAACATTTAGGATTATAATGTCTATCCCTGCTATTATTCCCTGTCCTAAAATCTACTTTCTGATATTTATCTTACCACTCATATTTTTTTGATTAGTATCTGCATGTTATACCTCTTTCTATTATTTTACTGTTAACTACTCTTTGTCTATTTTTTTAAAAAAAATTTTAACGTTTATTTATTTTTGAGACAGAGAGAGACAGAGCACGAGCTGGGGAGGGGCAGACAGAGAGGGAGACACAGAATCTGAAACAGGCTTCAGGCTCTGAGCTGTCAGCACAGAGCCCAGTGCGGGGCTTGAACCCACGGACTGTGAGATCATGACCTGAGCCGAAGTCGGAGGCTTAACCAACTGAGCCATCCTAGGCGCCCCTACTCTTTGTCTTTTTTATGTAAAATGTATCTCTGTTTAGATGGCAGAGTTCTGTCTTGTCTTTATCCAGTCTTATAAGATCTACCTTTTAATTGATTATTTATTTTCAATGTAATCATTGAAATTTAGAGGTTGAAATCTACCATCTTGGTCTTTGTTTTCTATTTATCTCATTTATTATTTAGTTCTTGTTTCCTCTTTGCCTTCATTCATTTTGTCATCTCTGGGCCTCTCTTGTATTTTCCCCCTTGATGATTATGGGTCATGTTTGTTTCTTTGTTTTTGTTCATCTGGTATTTTTTATTAGCATATTGCCATTGTGTACTTTATATTGTTGAATGTGCAGGGTTTTTTGTTTGTTTGTTTTGTCCTATTTTGCTTTGTTTTGCTTTCCTTTAAAGAATCTTTGTTCTTGCATTTAGTTATTTGTGGCAAGTCTGATCCTTTTAACATTTTTAAAGCTATTAAAAGATTGTCTGTTATAATCTTTATGCTAGGTTAATTGAGCTCCACAACTAAGGCATGGCCTTGTTGTCATCTTGCATTCAGCGAAGTTTCTAGTTGAGATCTTGTCTAGTGAGACTTTAAAGACTCAATGGCTTTTAGAGTACCTGTGTAAATTATTCAACTTATAGCTCTCCTACAATTATTCTTCCCTTGAAAGTTCTTCCACATTCAGCATACTGGAATTTTACTGGAATGTCCAAATTGTTACTCAACAAAAGATTCAAGGAGGTTCCTATGAATATTATAGAGAGTTCTCCCTGAAAACTCCTTCTTTGTCATATTACAGTCCTACAAATTGTGCACATTGAATATTAATGGTCTTAAGTGACTATTAAAATATTTTCCTTTCTCTCCATACCTTCTGTCAATTATCTTCTCTTCATTACCAGCTGCTGTCTTTGTTTTCTAGATTACTGAGAAAACTTGAACAATAAGAAGGTAATTTTGGTAGGCCTTTATGACCACATTGTCTATACTCTACACATAGACACTGTCTTCTCTATTATTACCTTGAATAAAGGGTCAGTGCTATTCACAATGATTTATGCCTGCATGTGTATAGTAGGAGTTATCTACTTTCACTTACTCAAGGATGTTGCTCCACTAATTATCCCATTTTTCTCTTGATTCAGCAGTACCTTTTTTCCCAGCATACAACATTCTCCACTTAAAAACAACAACCCATTACCCTCTCATCAGTCTACAACCATCTCCATCAATTGTTCCTATTCCTCCGCTTCTCGGTGTAGGTAAATTCCTCAAAAGGTAATCTCTACTCTTTTTTATTTCCTCTTCTCTCATTTTCCTTTGAATTTAGTCTAATCAAACTTTTGTCTTTACCATCGTATTGAAACGGTTTTTGCCAAGTTACCGGTAACCTCAAAATATAATACAGGCTAGGGTAGCCTAATCCCTGAGCCCACCATACTCATCAATTATCAGAATTTGCAGAAATTGATCAGCCTCTTTTTTCTTGATACACTTCTTTTACTTGGCTCCCAAGACATTTTTCTATAGGCCTTTACCTCACCCCACCACCTGTTCCTGGAGGGTCTCCTTTGCTGATCTCTCCTCTACAGCCCTTCACCCTTAGATGTTCCATGGCTTATTTCTTCAAACTCTTCTCTATATTTACTCTCTAAATTGCATCATCCTATTTCATGGCTATATATTCTATGTACAGGCTGATGGCTCCCAAATTTATATCTCAAAGGCAGACTATTCAATAAGTTCTAGGCTTTCTATCCAAAAGATTTATTTATTATGTATAATAAATATCTCATAATTAACATGTTTAACACCTAAGTCATCTTGTTGCTCCCAGGCCTCCTTTTCTCTCATCATCTCAAAAATGGTCATTCAACACTCCCACGTCCTGAGGCCAAAACCCTAGGAAGTAGCCTTAACTTTATTCTTGTCCTCACTACCAGTCCAATCCATCTACAAAATCTGATGCTCTGCCTTCAGAATATACGTCAAGTCTATCTTTTCTTCTGCTTGTGGAGCTACTTTTCTGGACAGGCTACCATAATTTCTTCTATTCCACTGAAATGGAGCCTAACTTGTTTCCATGCCTCTTTGTCTTATTCTTCCTTTGCTGCTATTTCCCACATTACAACCAGAGGTACACCTTGTAAATGAGGTCATCCTTCTGTTATATCAGTCCAATATCTTTCCTCCGCATTCAGAGTAAAAGCCAATTTAGTGCACTTGTTACCTCTTGTTCTTTTCTCCTGTCACTTCTCTTTGATTGCTCCTTTCCACAAACTAGCCTCCTTGATGTTTATCAAACACACACTCCTGTCAGCACTTGATATTTTCTCTACTGACGTTATTAGGCACACAGTAAATATTGACTAATTGAAGGAACTGAAGTAGCTGGATTATATAACTTGGCTAATAAAGCACCCCGAGTTTAAGGCAGAATAAGGACTAATCTCTTTCTACAGTATTTTTCTCTAGATATCCCAAATTTAAAATTCAAACAATGAATGTATTTTCACAGTAGAAACATGTTATATATTCAGACAGACGTGGGTTTTATTTTTTGACTTTCTGATTAATTCTGCCTTACAACCTATTTATTTTCAAATCCTATCTGTATAATTTTAGCATTTTCAAAGAAATCTTATGTAATCATGGATGCTATTGAAGATCTTTCAATAGATTCCTATTGATTGTAGGGAGAAATTTAAATTGTGCTCGTTACTTATTAAAATAATCAGAAACAATAAAGCAGTCTGGCTGTCTAAAATTTAACTCAGAAAAATACTCAAAAAGGAAGTATGTATACACGATTTACAACATAGGATTAAATTATAAAGAAACACATTCAACATGACCAGCATAATTTTGGCACATAAGCAGGGTGATGTTTTATTCTTTATCTTCTGTAAAGAGTTAGCAATGAAGTTCTGTTCATTTGGATGGTACCACAGTTATTTCATTGAGCAATTCTTCCTAATTCCATATCACCAGCTGAAAAGAACAAATTGTATTTCAGTGAGAAAGAAATAGCTACGCTCTTCCTCAATTCTGCCATAATTCAATTTTCTCTGCTGGCTGCTACAGTCCACTCCTGACTGATGGTAGGCAGCAACATATGGCAACATTGAGAGAATTTATAAAATAACTCTGCTAATGGTAACAAACAAATAAACAATCAGGAAGACCCAACAGTCAGGGAGAATTAATAAAGCTGGCAAATGCTTGGTTAGTAGAGCTTCTCACAGTGAACAAAGCCAAGTGTCTGCACATATCTTGGTTGAGCTTTTTTTCATCAGGCAGAGCATATTAATTTCCAGGGCTGCACTGAATTTAATATAGTCGGAAATATAAGTACTTATTACTAAGGCCTCCATATTTCTTGTGCTCTGACTGATTTCCCAAAATTGAACTTCCACAGACCAAATAAGTAAACTATGCTAATCTTAGCAGAATGCAAAATCTAATTATTTCTTATTGCAATGCAACAAACAACTAACAATAACAAAAAAACGGACAACCCTTGCCCAAACATGTAGAAGTTGAATGTCTAGAATGTGCCTTCGTCGTGTTATTAATAGTAGGTCTTTTTCGACTTCTAATGGTTCTATTATACAGTAAAGATAAGTGTATGCTTTGAAAATTAATTTGCCTATATCAAACTAGTTTCTAAGTTCCTCTCTCTGTCGTTTTAGTGACAAGTACTCCTTTAAGTTTTTTTCAATTTGTCATAATATTTAATAAGAAGATTAAAATTTTCCTAATCAAAACATACAAGAAAACAAAGGAAAATATCATTATTTGAGAAGAATAGATTTTCCTCCTTTGCCTGTGTGTCTTCACTTTTAACTTTGACTACTTCTTCTAGACTTTATAAATTAAGAAAACTTCTTATCCTTTTTGTCCCAAATTAGAATTTTCAGCTCAAACACACCATGTACATCTATTTCCTTCTCCAAATGGTGATGCTTATTCTCATGTGGTTCTTTGCAATGTAGAATTGTTTCTTCTGAGTTTCTAGATTTTTAAGGTAGTTTGAGTCTATTTAAAATTATCAAAGTTTCAGCTTATATTCTTCAATGAATATCTTCATGTTTTTTCTTTGTTTGTAAGATAAGAAATTATGTCCTCCTTTCATGATGAGGGACAGGATTACCAATTGTTCTCAAACTTAGCTTCATAGGCTAATCACCAAGGGGAATTTAAAACAACAGCAATGACAGCATCAGCAGCAAAACAAACTAAAATTGAACTCTAGATAAATAGTAGTAGAGTTCAGACAAGTGAGAATTGTCATTTTTGAGACTGATGTCCAGGTAGCAGCATTTATCTTGAAGTTCATAAGCACAGCAAGGGTTAAAACTGCTGACTGGGTTACAGCCTAAGCTTAACATCCATTTCTGTGTCACCTATGAGATGACAGACTTTGGGGCTTTTCAAACTTAAAGCTTCTCACAATACAAGACATGATGATCACTTCTTGGCCTTTTGGCTAAGATCAAGTACAATACAAAATATCAAATCCAAAGCTTCTTAGCTTCTAGTTTGGACTTCCTCAAGTTAGTTTTTCCCCATTTCCTTCCAGGTGGGGAGGAGTGTGTAACGGCAAACCAAATAAATTCACCAACATTCAAAGGGATTGCTGAATGGATGTTCCAGAGTTTTAGCCTTAAAACATCTGGAACTTTGAGCTGAATGATTTGAATCTTGGAAGGATATTAATCCTGGGTGGCATTCCCCTTCAATTATCTCTCTTATATATTATACTTCAAGCCCCTCCATTCAACAGCATTCTCATCTACTCATATCTTCATGTTGACTTGTCTTTCATTATCAGCAGGATAGACTATAAGTGCAAGAGTTTTGAGGAAAGAAAGACTTGTTTGTGATTCCACCACCCTCCCAACCCCACGCCGTGAAATGTGCTTTTGAGCTTTGTAGAAGCGGTAGCAGCACCTATTTCCTGGGATTGCTTCAAGGACAACACAAAGCAATGCGTGTGAGATGCTTGCTATAGGTTTTGATACCTAAAAATGACTGTCCTTTCTAATCTGCTGCACACTTACGCATTGCCAAGAATATAGGTCCTTTTGTATACTAACTTCCCCATCTTGAATTCTCTTGTTCCCCTCCCCCCATAGGGTCTTCATAGCCCCAGCTGCCATTAAAATCAGATTCTTCTCTAAAATCACAGTTTTTTGTGGTCTTCCTAAGTGGTGATGCTCAAATTCCCACATGCCCTCTCTTATTTTCATATTACATCTCCTTGAACAAATATATAAGCATATTAGAAAATTTGTGATATTGCATAACAATGTATTTGAAATCACTAAACATGGTTGATCACTTACCCTTTTTCTAGGCACTTGTGCTATGCACAGAGGTGATACTCACAATCTAGAAGTTGGCCCAAGGACTGAAGTGCTGTAAATGGTCAGCATTCAGACACAGCTGGTGGTTACAGTGTTACTGAATATTCTACCTAAAACTTAAATATGCTTTTGGCCATGCTTAGATTTACGTGGATTTCCTAACCAGCCAGAAAGACCCTTACTGATGCTGTGGATGTATGTACTAATAGGATTTACCACTTACCCCAAATTAAAAATAAAACAAAACAAAACAAAAAACTGATTCATTCTCAGATCAATAAAGCTGTGATGGGTTAAAATAGCATGTTCTACTTAATGATATATCTCGTGCAGAAAGGTGGGCCAAAGGACAGCTGAGGATGCCCGGGGCGATTCTCTCTAGGAAGTAATTCTGCAATGAATAGAAAAGCTGACTGTACCTTGAGTCAGAAACTTTACAATTAGATTTGGTATGTCCATTACCTGGCTCTGATGACTCAAATCCGTTAACTCCGAAGGCCAGACAGTTCTCATCTGTGAGCATTCACTTTATGTATGCCTTGTGCCCTAAATTCCACTAAACACTATAAAATACAGGTATAAAGTTTAAAGAGTTTATGATTTAACTGGAGGGAGACCTTCAGACATGTCAAAGGACAAAATAAAATGGTATACTTTCTTCTCCTTATTTGGTTATAAACTAGGTATTATTGAAAAAGCACAAAGAAACAAATCATTGCTAGCAGTTGTCATCAGTGACGACCCACATACCACTACCAAGGATTGTTGGGAGAATTAAGTTGAACAAAGGGTGGCTATGGATTTTAAAGTGTAGATGTTCACAATGAAGTGTAAGGTATCTTTATAAACATAGCTATATGATTAAATGCTGTTATTCTATGAAACCAGAAATCTATTGCTGAGGTTTTTATGTTAGATCTACAGTTATTTCCTTTGAATTGAAAACATGTAAGAGTAAATTCACCAATGAGTCAGTCTGCTTTTGTTATCAGATATAATCACCTAGAAAGCAGGTGGCCTTTATGGGGCTTTAGGGCTTCTTCCAGTGTTCTGTGATGTGCTTTCATCATTCACTGTCTACTGCCACAAATCCATTCAGATTCAGTTACTTTGGTATAAATTCTTTTATCTTTTCTATTAAACAGCAAAGGTCATTTGACAACAAAATTTTGGACAATGCCCAAATATAATTCCAGGCAAATTACCAACACCATGGGTGAAGCACTGAAGGTCTGCAGATCCTTCATAAATGGTCAAAGTCAGATCTGTGATGGAATTGATTAATAGTTTGCATTTACATAGGATCTTCAAGGCTGTAAATTCACAGACTTTGCAAACTTTGCCTGTCATGAAGGTGAAGAACAGACCTGAAACATAACAACCATGTGCTGGCACATAGGGATTTGTTAGACTGAAGTGTTACATTTAATTGAAAATATAAGAGAATGTTAAGTAAGAAGAGTGCAATTATGTGAAATGGAATAGAGCCAGGCCTCTTTTTCTGTCTGGGGGCATTATGGACTCCTGAGAAGTGACCAGATTGTCAGTGCTAAGGCTTACGTGTGAAGGACACCATGGGGGCAACTAGTCACAGGGGACAGTTATAAAGCGAGAGTGGGGATTTTATTTCTTACAGTGAGATGGCCCTCATCTGGATGACAATACAATCATAGGGTGAAGTGACCTGGAGAAAAGATCCTTGTGTGAGCGCTTTTTCCATTTTATTCTTTCATTAGAAATCTCAGAACTGGACATGAAATTTGGCTTAAACTTCACAAACTGAAGTATTGCCCAAATAAAAACAATATAATGTAGGATTAAGGAGAGAATTCTGGAGTACTAACCACTTCCAATGAACTATACATGTTTCCAAACTAGCTGCATACATTTTAAAGGCTAATTACTCAGGAGAGAGGATAGATAAGTTCACTTTCTATTTTGGAGCTGAAGAAAATATGTATGAAAGAGTAAAGGAAAAGGGTAAGGCTGTAAAGAAATACTTCATGTAGACCATGATCCCAAAGGCAGTTTTACTGTTAATATTTTCATAGCATTTTTGTTTTAACATTTATTTTTACATATTAATATTTCCTTTCTCAGCTCTTTGATGTGGCAGCTTGACATGAGTTCCCATGTACTGCTGAAAAATGATTGCACTGATACAGTTTTATGTTTTATTTCCATTCCAATCATAAAGAAGGAGTGAAGGCAAGAAATGAACTGACTGGCCAGTGGCAGCACTATGTTGAAAACCCTAGGCTCATACGAGAACCTCAGGCTTGGAGTAGGGTACCTTTCTTCCCTGTACTTTCCTTGTCAAATGTTGTTGCATTGAGAGCCATTTGTAAAAAGAATTTACAAAATTCTTTACGTTCTCAGGTGTACCTTCAAGACGCAGCTTCTCATCTCCCAACTTCTCTTTATGCTAGAGCACTGATCTGGGTCTTTCATAAATACTCTTCTTATTTCTTACTTAGAACTGATTGCTATTGCAGTCCTAACCCGCATTTTGACTGTATTCGGAGATAAGGTGTTTAGGAAGTAAATAAGATTAAATGAAGTCATAAGGGTGGGGTCCTGATTCAATAAGACAGTTGCATACTCAGAGGAAAAACCATTTAGAGATAAAGAGGCCATCTGCAAGCCAGCAAGAGAGCTCTTACCAGAAACTGATCCCTTCCAGAATATTGATCTTGGACTTTCCAGCCTCCAGAATTATGAAAAAGTAAATGTCTGTTGTGTAAGCCACAGTCTGTGGTGTTTTGTTATGTTGGTTCTTGGAGACAAGGATACTTGTTGTCACATACATTTTCCTTCCCCACCTTATTCTCAATCCCAACTGTGTTCATTTCCAAAATCAGAAATTGCATTATCCTGGAAAATTGCTAATTAGAAGCAAAAATCACAATCAAGACGTGAACTCTTAGAAACAGAATTTTCACCACAGTGTTTACTTTTCAGCCAAACTTAGATGACCCAAAAAACTTCTCAGCATTTTTCTGTGTATTGGGTCACAGGATTTCAGTTTGGGAAAGAAATAGAATGCAGGTGGGTTCTAGAAACTGCAAGAAATCTGAGAAAGGCATAGTCCATACTGTGACGGAAATCCTGTTTGGTACTTTGCATTATACGTCCCACCTGTTGCTGGGACCTGCTATGGGAGGCATATCTCCACCTCCCTGTCCCCTGTTCACAGTGAACTTTGTCATTCACTTGTTTGATCAGTGAAACATGAGCAGGAATGACGGTGTGCAGTTTTCGCAGAAATTTTAATAATCACTGTTGATTTTCCAGTTTTCTTGTTCCTTTCTTCTCTATGACAAGAGAATGTTAGGTTTTGAGTAGGGCTGTTTTTCAGGCTGGATCTGGAAGTGAGAGGCTGTGTGTAAAAGAACCACAACTAACCCACCACTACTGACGTGTACTGGAAGCCACTGAGACTTAGGACTTTGTTACCACAGCCTAGCTTACCAAAAGATAACTGATATTGTGTATTATGAAGGGTTTGGACAGCTAGATCAGATCATGGAGGGCCTTGCAAACTAAATATTTAGATTTGATTGTATTGGCAAGAGAAGAAGCACAGAAAGGCTTTAAGGAGGAGAGTATAAGTTTTATTTTACTTTTCTTTTTTTTTTTTTTTTAAATGTTTTTTTTTTATTTATTTTTAGGAGAGAGAGAGAGACAGCGTGAGCAGGGGAGGGTCAGGGAGAGAGGGAGTCACAGACTGAAGCAGGCTCCAGGCTCTGAACTGGCAGTCAGCACAGAGCCCGACGCGGGGCTCGAACCCACGAACCGCGAGATCATGACCCAAGCGAAAGTCGGACGCTTAACCGACTAAGCCACCCAGGCGCCCCTATTTTACTTTTCTTTAGTTTACTTGCTCTTTTTTGTTTAATTATATAGAAATAACAAAGGTAGATGATTAAAAAAATTAAATGGTACTAAAAGCCTCATAATGAAACTGATTGGTACCCTTTCCCAAATGTAGGTCTAATTTCCCAGTGGTGAAGACATGTAATGATTTATCTTGCACGTTACATCATGTATCCTCCGTATTTCTTAAATGTTTGTTCATAATGCTTTTTTTAATTATAGATTTTAAACATTATTATTACTTCTACTTAGATATGTGGCCGTTATTTTTTTTTTTAATGGCTGAAAAATTTTGACATTATTTCCATTGAAAAATGGGGTCTATGTTCCCTCAGGATATCTGGGTAACCTTACAGCTTGCTTGTAGAGAATGCCATGTGACAGAAGGTGCATGACTTCGGAGGCCAGATGTGGCCACGTGAAGATGAGTCTCAGATCTCTTGCTCAGGGGAGTGGGACTGAAGAGAAACTCAGCCTCTGTTGGATCTGCCTCAGTGTTCTCACTGAGATGATGCTTCCCATTTGCTTCTCTCAGCCAGTGACTGAATGCAGTAGGGATGGCATTGATTGGCTGCTTCCTGTCAGAAGTGAGGCTCCTTTGATGGGCAAATTTGGTGAAAAGACTTCTCATCAGCTTTCTTGAAAGCTTCCTAGAATTGTCCTGCAGTCAAGAGATTCTACCTGTCTTCCTTCCCCTTTCTCCCTCCTTTATAGAACTCAGACCTGTATTGCCATCTGAAACTCACTGTCATTGGCTTCCTCCACGCCCCACCCCCACCACAGATATATCATCCAATAAATGCATTTTTGCATGTCTAATCCTGATCTTGATGTCTGCTCCTTAAAAGCCACAAACTAACCACTAGATCAGAAAAGGTAGTGTAGCTCTTTCCTTGTGTACAGGGCCTCTCTTTTGGAGTTCTGATCCACCATGTGACAAGTGTGACTATTCTCACACTGCTATGCTGGGCAGCAGAAAACATAAAACATGGAGAGACAAAGTGAAGGTTCTTTACTGACTGCCCAGGTGAAGTCTTAGCTGACATCTCAGCTCAATCACTAGACATATGTGAGAAGATACAGCTACATGATTCAAACTCCTGGCCATTGAGTTACTCCCAGCTGCTCAGTCTCCCTGAGACTCTAGTCATTGTGTATTAAAGAGGAGCCAGAGGAGCCAATTTTTAAAACTTGTTAATGTTTATTTATTTATTGAGAGAGAGAGAGAGAGAGAGAGAGAGAATGAGCAGCAGAGGGCCGGAGAGAGGAAGACAGAGAATCGCAAGAAAGCTCTGCATTGTCAGTGCGGGGCCCCACACAGGGTTCGAACTCACAAACCATGAAATCATGACCTGAGCTGAAATCAAGAGTTGGCTCTTGTTCACTGACTGAGCCACCCAGGTGCCCCACAGGAGCCATTTTGGCTACTGCAGGCTAAAATTCTTAACACATAGAATCAGAATCATAAAAAAATTACTTTGTAAACCACTAATTTGTGATTTTTGGTGTTTGTGCCTTGTAAATTTAGTGAAGTTTACCTAGGGAGAGGTTGTGTCCTTGCTGCCAAATTTTGCACTTGCATCTTTGAGGTACTTCAGGGGATGTATGTAGGGATATTTCTTTTTTTTCCTTTTTTTCTTTAATTGATTTTACTCTCTACATAAAAGTTCAGTAAAAATTGGGTAATGTAAAATGATTCTAAGCAGCAAATCAATCTTATCAACACTGCACAAGGCTGGCAGAAACCACAAGGCAGCCTGCTTTGGAATATTTACATGATAACAAATTAAACCTTATAGGAGAATTTAAACCTTCATTATAAAGTCCTCTTGTGATCTAGCACATAAAGGTGAAAAGCAAAATGAGAAACAAACAAAACCAGGAAAAAATAAACTAATATTTTCAATACATTCACACATACATTAAAATATAATACAGATCATCTGGATGAGGGTGAGGGGTGGGGATGCACATGGTCTGTGCATGCTGACAGCACCTCTGAGGAGGAGACCCAAGTTTGGGAGTGGGGATAGGCTTGGCCAGGATCTTAGCAGGGTCCCTCCCTAAGCCCTTGCCTCTGATGGCCTCCAACACCCCAACAGCTCGTGACTAGAGATGTCTCGTTTTGGCTTCCCATTGAAATCTACAGGTCTCAGTTTCCTAAGGCGATGTGTCACAGTAGCACAGCCCTGCCCAGGGGGGTGGGACCCCGGGCCTGCAGGGTTTCTTCTCGGGAGACTCTCCTACCTGCTCACCTGTCCTCCCACCTCAATCCCACAAGTCACTCTAATTCAGTGTCTTCCTTGGTTTTGTAAATCCCCCCGGGCTTATGCATGTACTTCTTAACTATTCCTTGGTTTCACCTCCTCATTGTACTCCAGGTCTTCATGGTTCTTACAGTACCTAGCACTTTATTCATAATGCTGTGGGTCAGCTTGTGAGCTAGGCATTTGAAGTCTTCAGTTGTGGTAATTCTTTCCACTTTGCATTCAGGTTTCTAGTAAGGGTTCAAGTACTGGACAATGAACTGGGACATCTCTGAATACTTCTTTGCTTTTCTTAGCCAGCTCACTAGAGGTGTCTGCTTTTACTGTCTTAGGCTTTTTTGAGGTCTTCAGGGGGTTTTCATAATATGTTGGGGTTCCTAGGTCCATCTCAGCTTTATGCTTAAGGCTGGCATCATCTCCTGGGCTTTCCCAAGTAGGAGGATCCCACTGGGGATCACACTGAGTTTGCCTTCTGATCACATGGTAGTAATAAATCTTCCCTTCTGGGTCTTTGGATGTCTTCCAGTTGGAAGGACTTCCAGTTTATTTGGGAGGAGAAGGAGTTGGCAGATCCAGGAGATAATTTGTCGCTACCATTTCAGGTGGCTGGAAAGGCCGAGGCTGCCCTATTGAAACTATTGTAGTCATGGCTGCGGGTGGGCATCCCACTACTCCTTGTGCATGAGCTGTGAAAATCTGTGAAAATCTGTTGTCCCTGGATGTGTTGAAGAGTTGACTGGGCATAACTCTGTCCAATCTGTGGATTTGTCTACGCATAGGGTGATGTTACAACACAGACAGTTGGACAAGTCTGTCCTTGATAACACATGATTGCTTAGACCGCAGGAGAATACTGTTGCTGGACACTGACGGACGGTTGGTTTGAATCTCAAACACCATAATTCTGTGCCTGGACTGGGCCTGGGGCTGGAACTGGCAAGTCGGTGATGCCAGACACTTGGGCAACCACCATCACTTTGGATCACATACTGTGAACCAGAAACTTCCCAGGGGCTGCCACATGTGGCACCACTGGCACAGGCTGAGGGGCAGTGGGGGCTTCTGTACAATGTCCCGCCAAGGGCTGAGAATGATCGAAAGGAGGAGGAGCACACACGGGGTCCATACTCGGTGTGGGGAGGAGCACCTTTCCAGCGTTAGGGTTGCTGGGATCCATATAGGCCTGCATGGGATAACCTGGTGGGTAGCCAGCAAAGGGGTGATGGGGGGCTTTGTAGCCAAAAGACTTATACGGCACTGGAGATGTCATTCCCAGGTTCTGCACCTGTTGCTGTTGTTTCTGAGCTTCCCACTGAGCCACCTCTTTCTCAAACAACTTCCAATGCTCCCCTGTAGAAAGTTTATTGTCGTCTTTAATTTGTACTTTCTTTTTAGAAGTTGATATTTTATATCTACCATCTCGTCTTTTTGTTCCCCACTTGTAGGTAGAAGTAGGTGGATAGAGGGAGCCCCTTCATCTCCTTTTCTCTTTTTGGAGTTTCCTTGTCTAGATCTATATCTCTTGACTTGTTAGAAGTCTTGGGGATCTCTGAAATTAACAACATCCCTTCCTTTTACAGTTATTGTGTTCCCCTTTCAGTTTAACTTTACTTTGGAATTCAATATACCTCCATTAGGTCTTCCAACATCCAGGAACTTGTTGACCATATCACTTTTATGTACTGTTTTATCTGGCTGTTCTTGGCTCCTCTCACTCTCCACATCAGATATACCCTCTCTTCATCTAGGGATGGTGTTTCCTGAAAAATGGTGTCTTCCAGTTTTATACCATTGGCCTCTTAGGCTGTAAATGGATAGCTTTCTGACTTCCATGGTGATTTCACTCTCAACTTTAGATTCAGGCAGCTGTTGTAACTACTGTGACTGTATGGGACATTTTCTAATGAGATATGTGGCTATTCCTGATATTAGTTTTCAACATGCAGCTTCTCAGAAAATGTATATGCATATACATTTATGTATATGTAATTCATATATATACATATATATGAATTAAGTTCATGGTTATGTATATTTTTTCCACCAGAGACCTTCATACCAGAGACCATTGCAACCAGAAATCTCTACTGAGGCAGTTCCAATGTTAGCTGATATGCTCACTGCAGGATTTCTTGTTAGTTTTAAACTGTTTTCATGTTACCTATGGGTACAAATGGAAGTAGTCCCTAAACTCGGTAATTGATTTATTAATGAACTTTTGACTGAAAATCATTTTCTCTCAGAAATCATTATTCTATTGTCTTTTAGCACTAAGGATTGCTGTTGAGAAATATGGTTATGCTGAAGATGGAACTTTTTCTAAAATGTCGCCCTAGCCTGGCTGCTTCTCCATCACCATTCTACTCCCACCTTACCCTTTACAATTTTTTCTGGGAATTCACCCTTAATCAATCACTTACATACACATCCAGTTCTCAGGGTTTGCTTCCTGAAATCACAGGTAACACAGGTGGTAGGGTCAAATGTTTTATCCTCCAAGAAATAGGCATTTCAAAGAAGGATACAAAGCCATTGAGGTGCGGAGAGGTCACTAAGTAGACCCTTGATTCTTGAATTACTTCAAGAAGGAAAGGATAAGAGAGCATAAGAAGTTTCATTTGAGAAGGCCAAAGAAGTGCATTTTTAAATCAAAAACGTTGTTGAGTCTCTATACCGTCCTTTCAGACATCTGCTTTTTGGGTGAAATTTTAGCTTCTACCATCTCATATATACCAGCTTGACACCTTTGTTCCTGTCTCAACTTCTGGAATGGCCTTTGAATTTCGATAGGTTATTGTTAATAAGGTAAATATATTGCAAAGTATAATTAAATTATTCAGTGTCTTGCTTTTTATTTATCGAATAAAAGATCACAAGCTTCAGATACAAAAAATTTATTGAATAGCTTTCATGTGCATCTAAACAGCTACTACTTCATTTTCCTCAGGACATTAATCTTTCTATTTATCATCTTTGCTTTTTTGTATGTTCAGACCCTGGTATCTTATCACAAATTCATAAGAACACAATAAGAACAATGCTTGCTTGTGCCTGTGCTGTGACAAATTGTTACCACCTCCTCAAAGAGGAAGACATTCAAAGATTCCACTTTAAACCATGTTTTCAATAATATTCTTCATTTGCTATTATCTTTATTTTCAGTATGCATAGTTGCGCATGGAGATATTATTCTCACTGTTCATTACAGTTCCTACTGTGCTTGAAAGCTAGGTCCTGACAGTTCACAGTCACTCCTGTGAGAAGAAACTAGGGCTCCCAAACTCTAAAATGCTTGCTCAAGAAGAAAAATGCTTATGTGTTTTATTTCTACCATCTTCCAACATTCTCACTGCTGATAAAAGATAGAAAGAGGGCAAACAAAGGATGAATTTCATGATTACATTTTGGTGTCGGTGCAGACCTCCCACTGGGATATATCTCCCACCTGACAGGTGGTCTATTCTGCTCAAATACTGAGCTGGTGAACTTAAGCAAAAACATATAACCCACCTCTCAGACCTCAAAACAGCAGGGTTCACATAGCCATCTGAAAATCTCGTGTTGAAAATCTCTTCTGTAATATCTTTATTAACTGGTTCATCTGATCTGCCCACTCACAAACTTCTGTGGATAATGAAGGCTCATCGTTCAGATAACAGAATGAGCCCCCTGTTCCCCACGTTTTCTTGGAAAATCTCTCACAGTTTCTGAAAGACTTCCAGCGGGCTCTGATTATAAACTTAAGAAAACCGTACTTCTATCAAGAAATAGCATGTGTAATCTTTAGATTAGAACCGTTTTTAGTGTTAGTTCCCTTTGAGAGTTGATAATAAATACGTGTTAAAGCCTCTCATTACAGGAGAAAGAGAGAGTTATTGGCAAATTTCCAAAGTATTAGGAAAAGTGAGAATCTCTTCTTTGTAATAATTACATATAACAGTAATTAATGGTCTGGGACTTGTGTGATTTAATAGATCTCATACCTAGATTTTTCTGTAAGTCAATACACCTGAGTATTTTCAGTTTCTAAACAGATCTACTTTCTTAATTCATATCGACCCCATTTCTTTTCAATTGTACCTACAAGCATTTGAAGTTCTCCAAAGCATATCTATTTTATCCTCTCTCCAGCTCACAACAGAAGACATGTCAAGGTAATTAACTTTGATAACCTATATAGCATAAAGTTATTATAGGTGAACAAAGAGCACAAAAACTTTCCAGGAAGTCCCCTGAATTCTTAAGATTCCTTTTTAGAGCACACTCAGTTAGATTCTTATTTATGAAGTTGCCATCTTCAAACCTTGAATGATATCTATTGTGACTAAATAAACAAGGTTTTAGTTAGGTTTTTGAAAAAGTTTTATTTTTTAATTATTTGAATGAAGAAATTCAAAAATTTTTCATTCCAATTTTGAATAAATTTTAATAAATTTTGAATAAATTGTAATGAAGAAAAAAATTCCAGAGATGGCTTGATCGTTAGGTTTTAATTGCGTAGATTATAAGTGAATATTTTTAAGCCAAAGATCATCTATAATTTCAACTGTGCTAATACTTTCTGAAGTTATCCTGGATTTGATGATATTGGGTCTAACAGAAGAAATATACTCATGGGGCGCCTGGAGTGGCTTAGTCGGTCAAGCGTCCGACTTTCACTTAGGTCATGATCTCGCGGTTCGTGGGTTCGAGCCCCGCGTCGGGCTCTGTGTTGACTGCCAGCTCAGAGCCTGGAGCCTGTTTCAGAGTCTGTGATTCCCTCTCTCTCTGACCCTCCCCTGCTCACGTTGTCTCTCTCTCTCTCTTTCCTAGAAATAAATAAAACATTAAAAAAAATTTAAAAAAAAAGAATTATACTCATTTTTGAGAAAGCCCTCAAACTTTTGTTTACATGGCAATTTATTTATTTTTAAATTTTAATTCCAGTATACTTAACATATGGTGTTATAATAAGAGATTCCTGTGTACAATATAGTGATTTAACAGTCCTGTATGTTACTCAGTGCTCATCATGAAAAGTGTACTCTTTTTAAGTTTTTATTTAAATTCTAGTTTGTTAACATACAGTGTAACATTAGTTTCAGGTATATGATATTGTGATTCATCCCTTTCATACAACACCTGGTGCTCATCACAAGTGCACTCCTTAATCCCCATCACCTATTTAACCCAGTCCCCCACCCACCTCCATTTTGGTAACAATCGGTTTATTCTCTATAGTTAAGAGTCTGTTTCTTGGTTTGATGTTCTCTCTCTCTTTGTTCCTGTTTGTTCCTTTGTATTATTTTTTAAATTCTACATATCAGTGAAATCATATGGTGTTTGTCTTTCTCTGACTTATTTCACTTAGCATTTTACCCTCTAGATCCACTCATATTGTTGCAAATGAAAGGATTTAATTTACATATATATATACATGTAAGTATATATTTAATTTACATATATATACATGTAAATATATAAAAATTATATATATATACCACTTCTTCTGTATCCATTCACCTATTGATGGACCCTTGGGCTGCTTTCATAATTTGACTATTGTAAATAATGCTGCAATAAACATAGGAATGAGTATATCTTTTTGCATTAGTGTTTTTGTATGCTTTAAGTAAATACCCAGTAGTGGAATTACTGTATTATATAGTTATTCCATTTTTAACTTTTTGAGGAAGCTCCATATTGTTTCCCACATGGCTGCACCAGTTTATATTCCCACCTGCCATGCATGAGTATTCCTTTTATTCCGCGTTCTCACCAACACTTGTTTCTTGTGTTTTTGATTTTATCCTCTCTGATAAGTGTGAGGTGATACCTCATTGTGGTTTCAATTTGTATTTCCCTGATGATTAGTGAAGTTGAGCATCTTTTCATGATTCTGTTGGTCCATCTATATGTTTTCCTTGGAGATATGCCTGTTCATCCCTACTGCTCACTTTTTAATTGGATTATTTGTGGGGGTGGTGTTAAATTGTATAAGTTCATTATATATTTTGGATACTACCATTTATCAGATATATCATTTGAAAATATCTTTTCCAATTCAGTAGATTGTCTTTTAGTTTTGTTGATTATTTTCTTTGCTATGCAGAAGCTTTTATTTTTATGTAGTCCCAAAGGTTTATTTTCAGTTTGTTCCCTTTGCTTCAGGAGACATATCTAGAAAAATCTTGTTGTGGCCAATGTCAGAAAAATTGCTGTCATGCTCTTTTCTAGGATTTGTATGGTTTCAGGTCTCAATTGAAGTCAATAATCTGTTTTGAATTTATTTTTGTATAGTGTAAGGAAATGATCCAGTTTCATTCTTCTGCATGTAGCTATCCAGGTTTCTTAACATCATTTGTTGAAGACACTGTCTTTTCCCCATTGTATATTCTTGCCTCTTTTGTCAAAGATTAATTGACCATATAATGGTAGGTTTATTTCTGGGCTTTCTATTCTGTTCTGTTGATCTATGTGTTTACTTTTGTTCCAGTACTATTATGTTCTGATTGCTACAGCTTTGTAGTGTATCTTGAAATCTGGGATTGTGATACTTCCAGTTTTGTTCTTTATTTCAACATTGCTTTGGCCATGTGAAGTCTTTTGTGGTTCCATACAAATTTTAGGATTACTTTTACTAGTTCTGTGGGAAATGATGTTGGTATTTTTTTTCAAAAAATTTTTAATGTTTATTTATTTTTGAGAGAGAGAGAGAGAAAGAGAGTGCAAGTGGGAGAGGGGCAG
Organism: Hyaena hyaena; assembly: GCF_003009895.1. NCBI lineage: Eukaryota > Metazoa > Chordata > Mammalia > Carnivora > Hyaenidae > Hyaena > Hyaena hyaena. The sequence goes on along the minus strand of NW_024081256.1, from coordinate 911,951 downwards.
AGAGAGAGGGAGACACAGAATCCAAAGCAGATCCAGGCTCTGAGCTGTCAGCGCAGAGCCCAATGTGGGGCTTGAACCCACGAATTGGGAGATCATGACCTGAGCCGAAGTCGGAAGCTTAACAGACGGAGCCACCCAGGCACCCGAGTGCTGTTGGTATTTTCATAGGTATTGCATTAAATCTGTAGACTTCTTTAGGTAGTATAGACATTTTAGCACTATTTATTCTTTCAGTTCATGAGCATGGAATATCTTTCTATTTGTTTGTGTCATCCTCAATTTCTTTCATCAGTATTTTATAGTTGTCAGAGTACAGGTCTTTCACTGCCTTGGTTAAGTGTATTTCTAGGAATTTTATTATTTTTGGTGCGGTTGTGAATGAAATTGTTTTCTAATTTCTCTTTCTGCTACTTCATTATTACTGTATAGAAATGTAAAGGATTGTATATTGATTTTTGTATCCTGCAAACTTAATGAATTCATTTATCAGTTCTTGTAGTTTTTGCTGGAGCCTTTCAGGTTTCCTATATATAGTATCATGTCATCTGCAAATAGTGAACATTTTCACTTCTCCCTTACCAATTTGGATGTCTTTCATTTCTTTTTCTTACCTGAAAGCCGTGGCCAGGACTTCCAATACTACATTGAATAAAAGTGGTAAGAATGGACATCTTAGACTTGTTCCTGACCTTAGGGGAAAAGCTCTCAGTTCTCCCCCTCACCCCCCATTGAGTATGATGTGGGCTTTTCATATATGGTTTTTATTATATTAAGTATGTTCCTTCTAAACATGCTTTGTTGAGGGTTTTTTATCATGAATCGGTGTTGTACTTTGTCAGATGCCTTTTCTGCATCTATTGAAATGATCTATTGAAATGATTATGTGGTTTTTATCCTTCATGTGGTGTATCAAGTTGATTGATTTGCAAATGTTGAACCACTCTCACATCACAGAAATAAATATCACTAATAAATATCACTTCATCATGGTAAAAGATTTTTTAAATGTGTTGTTGCATTCAGTTTGCTAATGTTTTGTTGAGAATTTTTGTATTATGTTCATCAGAGATATTGGCCTATAGTTCTCTCTCTCTCTCTCTTTCTTTTTTGTGGTGTCTTTATCTGGTTTTGGCACCGGAGTAATACTGGCCTCATAGAATGAGTTTGGAAGTTTTCTTTCTTCTATTTTTTGGAATAGTTTGAGAATAGGTATTAACTATTCTTTAAATGTTTGGTAAATTCACCTGTGAATCCATCTGGTCCTGGACTTTTTTTCATTGGCAGATTTTTGACTATGATTTAATTTCATTGCTGGAAATTAGTCTGTTCAAATTTTCTACTTCTTTCTGATTCATTTTTGAGAGATTATATGTTTCTAGGAATTTATCTATTTCTTCTAGGTCATCCAGTTTCCTGGTACATTATTTTTTAGAGTATTCTTTTATCATCCTTTGTATTTTTGTGGTGTCAGTTGTTATTTATGCTCTTTCATTTCTGATTTGGGTCTGTTTAGCTCCAACAGTGTCTGTGTCCTACTCTACAGAGTTCTACTTACTCTTCATTTAGCTATTGAGAATTGTCTGTCAGGCTTCAGGTCACTTTTTGGGTTATTGTCCCTAATATGTGTGTTACCTAGTTGTATCCATGGGACGAGGTGAGCTTAGGGTTCCCCTACTCCACCACCTTCCCTGGAAGTCCTACTACATGACAATATGGTTTAGGTTTCTACTTCTTAAGTTTGCTTCTTTTTAAAAGTTTGTTTATTTTTGAGAGAGAGAAAGCACACATGAGTGAGTGTGGGAGTGAGGGGTGGGGCAAAGAGAAAAGGAGACACAGAATATGAAGCAGGCTTCAAGGTCCACACTGTCAGCAAACAGCCTGATGCAGGCCTTGAACTCAAACCATGAGATCATGACCTGAGCGGAAGTCTGATGCTTAACTGACTGAGCTACCCAGGCACCCCAGGTTTGCTTCTTGATATACAAATTAAAAAAAAAAATGTTTACTTATTCTTTGAGAGCAAGAGAGAGCACAAGTAAAGGAGGAGCAGAGAGAGAGGGGGACAGAGGATCTGAAGTGAACTCTGCGCTGACAGCAGAGCCTGATGTGGGGCTCATACTCACAAATTGTGAGATCATGACCTGAGCTGAAGTCAGAAGCTTAACTGACTGAGTCACACAGGCACCCTAATATATTGATTTTGTATTGGTTTGGCCCTCCAGTGATATATTAATTTGCTTTGAAAATCCTAGTTGATTGACTTCCAGATATTAGAAGGAAAAAAATAAAGGTTTCCTTTTTAAGTATGTTTTAAACATAGGTCAGTATTTAGAAATTCTCACAAAATTATTGAAAAGAAGGGAACTGGGAAGACTGTCAAATAATGACTAGCTATATGTGTTTATACTGTGATTTATGTCATCTGCACAGGATAACTTCAAATATCAGCACATTCTTCTTGGATTGGGAAAACTAAACTTTCTTGCAAAACTACTAGAAAGCTAACCAATTTCTATGAAAGCATAAGGCAAATAAAATTAAAACTTTTGTTTGCTTATTTCCTTATTTATTTTTTAAATTTTCTGTATTTAGAACATTGCTCAGGGTTTTAGGTGAGATAGAGAAGTTTCCAAGTGGGTACAGAGAGATTGATTAGAAAATTCAGTCCAAATTTTCTTATCTCAGAGCTTAAAAGAGGCAAGGGAAATTGATATTTAGTAATGAAACCCTTAGGGTTCCATCTATTCCATCCCAAATACTAGAACTATTTTCTAGAGAAGAAAAGAAATATCTGATGATATCTTTATACATTTACCAAAACTAAAATAGGTATAACTTTGAAATTTTGGATGGATATCATTGTTGGCTATTCTGTTAGATTTATTTTCTGCACCTTCAGTGTATTAAAACTTAATGTGATGGTAGAAAATTTCCTTCTAAAAAAGTTTTAATTTACCAAAAAATAAGCCTATAAACACAATACAAATATGAGGTATTTGGGTTATTCAGGCCACATTAAAATGATAATTTAAATAATGAAAATTACCAAATGTTGACTTTAAAATCTAAGGGTGCATAATCACATGCGTGTAACTGATTCTACCAATTTGAATGTATCTGAAGTTATTTAGAAAGCCTGTTGTGTGAGATACAGTGTTTGAAGATCTAACTTTGAATGGGAAATTTGATGTCTTATGTTAGCATGAAATGCTGCCATTTGACAGAAGAAAGAAGGAAATAAACAGAATTTGTTGCTAGCTGTACCAAAATTGAGACCTAATTTCCTTGCATTTTTGTCTAATGCTGTTCCAGTTGGAGGCAAGAAATGAGCTGGATGCATCATCTGAGGATGGCAGTTCCGCGGGCATCCACCGACCTGCTAAAAGGCTTTGCATGTGTTTGTTTATTTTGGGGATTGTATTTCTCAGTTTACGGATGCTTATCCAGAACCAGTTTTGTATGCTGGCAAGCAAAAGTGAATGTACTTCGAATGTGTGTGTGTTCTAGTCATATTGACATATTTTTTGGGAAACTAAATATTATTTGTTGATGAAAGTGGGGTGGGGGAATCTGGGAATTTTAAAAGAATAAAGATTAATCAGTTATGCTTACAGAAAACCTAGCTACTGCCTAATAGATAACTGAATGAAATAACTTTGAGTGATAGAAACGCATTGTATAATACATAAGCAATTTGTTACGGGAAAGATAATGTTCACATGTTAAAAATGTCAATATGCAAATGAAAGCATGGCTTTCCTCTCCTGATCTCTGGCAGGCATGCACATCACAGTGAATTTTCTCCCTTGATACTTTGTGGTTCATTTATGTCATTGTACAGACGTCATAAATAAGACTAAGCAACTGTAAGAGAAATATAGTCAGACATCAGCAGCAAATCTGTGTCTGGAAAAGTTAAGAGGCTTGTTGGCTTGAAAGAAGATTTCCATAGTTGTAAGGAAACTGCAGACACCACAGGGTAAACTGGATGGAGCAACCTCTAGGCAGAAACGCCTTAATAAAATGTTGATAGTACTTTATTTACAGACATAGACTCCGGCCTCACATTTCTCAGTTGTGATTTTTGTTATGTAATTTTTTTTCCTGAAATTTGTTGGGCTCTTATTTTAGCCTTTTCACACTCAGGTCTCAGTTTTTTCTCCCAGCTTTGTTCTTCAATATCTGCTCTACATTCCCTTCTCCATAAAAATGGATCCAATTCACAGTCTCATGAATCACATCTAACTTATCCCAGGCCATTTTTCTCACCCATCAAATTTCCTCCTTTCTCTACCTCTCTAAACTTACTTAAACTTCACATGGACACTCTTCTACCTTCCAAAGGAATTTTCTTTGAGAACTCCCCGCAGAATGGACTTATCTTTCTTTGAATTCTCTCCTCCACTTTTTTTTTGGAGTGTGTGTGTATGTGTGTTGTTGATGTGTTGTTATGTTAGTTATCTATCTGTGTTGATGGCATGTTGTTGTATTAGTTATCTATTACTGACCTAGCAAATTACCATGCATTTAGCAGCTTAAAAGCACAAATGTATTATTTCATTATTTGGTGGTCAGAATTTTGGGTACATGGTGGTGGTAACAGTTGGGTGGTACATACTGATTCCTAAATCACTGAGTCTTATACATTAAATAGATACCACTTCCTATACATCAACTGGACCTCAATAAAGTGTTGTTTTTGTTGTTGTTGTTGTTTTTAAATAAGTTTAAGCATAGAATGACTTGGCTCGTTCTCTGCTTTAGAGTCTCCCAAGGCCAATATCAAGGTGTTGGCAGGGTTACTTTCCTTTCTGGAAGCTCTGGCGGGGGGGGGGGGGGGGCGGGGGGGGGGATGCTTCCAAGTTTATTCAAGTTGTTCACAGAATTCAGGTTCATGTGGTCATTATAGACTGAGGTGCCTATTTCCTTGCTGGGTGATGGCTTGAGGTCCTTCTTAGCTTCTAGAAGCTCCTATGGTCCCTGGTAGGTGGCCTCATTCCTCCACCTTCACAGCCACACAAATATACATTGAATCTTTTTGACTTCCCTTCTGCAGCATCTCTTCTGCCTCTAGCCAGAGAATTTTTTCTGCTTTTAATGGTTCATATGGTTATATTGGGTTCATCTGAATAATTCAGGATAATATATTTTAAGGACTGTAATCATGCTTCCATATCTTGGCTATTGTGAATATTGCTGTAATAAATGCAAGAGTGCCTATATCTCTTTAAAATCCTATTTTTATTGTTTAGGGAGTGGGTATATATCCAGAAATGGAATTGCTGGTCATATGGTAGGTCTATTTTTAAGTTTTTGTTTTGTTTTGTTAGGAACCTCCATATTGTTTTCTATAGCGATTTGATCCATATCAGTGGATCAATGGATAAAGATGTGGTGCATATCTATTATCTGTATCTATATCTATATCTGCTTTGGCTTCTTGATTTGACTCAATAGTCCCTGAATCATGGCTTCACTTGGCCAGTCTTTAACCTCATCTTGGTCAGGTTGCTATGGCAGTGCTGTTCCCAGGTCTGGTCCCAGATGAAGTAACTACCTTGCTGAGCTGTTACGTGAATCTTTTTAAGAGGCTCAGGCTAGGGGGAAAAAAGGAAAAAGATAAAGAAAAAAAAAAAGTTCATGCTAGAGCATACTTCTTTATTTTTTATTGGCTTTTGTAACAGCCTATTCTCTTGTATTCTTCTTTGTGTTTAGAAACACAGTAGTTTATGGTTCCTCTACCAAGCCCTGCCTGACACAGTATTTGATCCCAGGCATAAGTGCAACATAAGAGATCCTTAAAATATGTGGCTTTGGATTAGTTGTCAGGTATAGAGAATGATACTACAGGTTAGGACCTTGTGGGTCCTTGGCCAAACATTTGTTAAAATTGTCATATATAGTAATGTGGGAGGAAAATGTTCCACAGTGCCTATAGCTTTGAGGGAAGTAGTTCTATAAAAAAATAATGTTGGTACATTATATCGCTTCTGACTGTTTTTAACAAAGTATTATATAAAACAGATGATCTGTCACAGGCAAGATTTTTTGAGTGTGTGGGCAGAGATAAAAGATATGGAAAGATCTAGAAATTCGGAGCTTCACATGACAGAAAAATCTATGACTACCACTCTGCCCCAAGAGTCAGATGTTAAGGCCAAGCAAAGAAGCCAGTAAATAAGATAGAATTAATGTAATCACCAAGTTCAGAAAAAAAGTTTGAGTATGATTGTTGGCACATGAAATCAACTGGAAGCAAATAGACCAAATGCCCAATATATTCTGAGGTAATTATGTTACTAATTGAAGAAATCACAATTCTGGGCTGAAAAACCCATGTTTTTCTTGTTGTTGTTGTTTGTTTTTTGTTTTTTTTTTCCAATCCAAAAGTAACCCTCAAATTTCCACTCATGAACAAGCAGAAAATGGACAGGCAATGAGATGGGTAGCCTCGAGGGGGAAGTTACTCTCTAACATTCAGTTCACTTTTGGCCACAAGAGATGAAAGAGGAGAAATGACCTCTAAGAGAGCAAAACCCTAACAGGACAACAGAGGTCCTGGCAATGCGACACCCCCAGAATGCTAAGGCAAGGTCTGTATGAGGAATCTACTTCATTTCCAAGAAACAAGTTTTGTAATTCTAGTCACCAGAATCATTCTTCACCAGTGACCAGTTGTCACTGAGGGTCTTTAATGCCCCTGCTTTTTTGAATGTTAATATTAACTGTTTATTTTGTTCCTATTCATTCAGGTATCTCACAGTTAAAGAACTTATTCTGAAATCATATAGGTGAAATGAATTATTGTAAATCTTAGTCTAAGCATATTTTTTAATGCATAGGGAACAATGAAAGGGATCAGTTTTATGTCTCATTTATGTTTCTACTTTAGAAACATTGCAATTTTATACTCAATTGCATAATTTATACAAGAGTTAAATTATCCATTTCCTAATGTAACCAACTTAGTGTTATGAATAAATTTTAATAAATGCCTTGAATTATTCTAGGATTTTCATATTCTGCCAAATTTCTGTAGTTTGTGTAAATTATGACAAATACTTCCTCCTTATTTCCTAAATAATTGAGAAATAGTGATAAAGAGATCTAACCTTTAGGTGAATCCAAACACCATTATAATAAAATAGAATTTTTAGCTGTTTGCATGTTAAATGCAAGTATCTTGATTATTTGTTGGCTTCTACAGTTAATTTTGGTCACAAACTATGGGAATCAGGATGCAACCTTTGATACAGTAGGGGCAAATGAATGTAAGGTTTTATGCCATGACTCCCATTGCTTTTGGAAACTTAAAAAAACCTTTTTTTATTATGGTTATATCTTATTCATATCTTCTCTAAAAACCCTTTAAAATTATTGTTGAAGTCACTAATAAAAATAGCTTATCAATTTTATCAACAGCAAAGTTCTAGGCATTTTAGTAGGCATATTTGTTATTATTTATAATATACCAGTACTCTACTGTTATTTCAAATAACATAGTTGAACATAACTTAATAATTTCTCAAGGTACAATATGAATCTTTAAAATAAAACAAACTTAAACAAAGATAGTAAATAGAAATGCAAAATTATTAGTAAAGATGAGAAAGACATTCACCTGTACAGAAAATATACACTGAATTTATGTTTTCTTAAAAGACTACTCCATATACACAGAAAATTATACAATAGACCTTCCATGAGTTAGAAAAAAATTATCAATATTTTGTCCACTGTGATTTATTTATCACCTCCAGTTTTCCCCACACCCTTTTAAATGACAAAGAAATATAGACATCTTGGTCACATCACTAAGCCGAATTTAGCATAGTGGTATAGAAGGACTTAATTACCTATGATTTCATATACACATCTTGCAAAAATTTTGAGAAGACTTTTTTTTTTTGAGAGAGAGGGAGAGAGCACGAGTGGGGTGGGAGCAGAGGGGGAGAGAAAGAGAGACTCTTAAGCAGGCTCCACGCCCAACACGGAGCCCAACTTGATTCTCGGTATTACCACTGAGAGATTATGATCTGAGCCAAATCAAGAGCTGGTCTCTTAACTGACTGAACCACCCAGGCACCCTGAGAACACATTTTTTAAAAAGTTATTCGCCCTTGAAATTTATTCATTATTTCTTGCCTAATAATTTTAATTATAGTCAATATCTATCCTTTATTGCTCACATTTGAATCCATATTTCTCATTGCTGTGGAATGTGTCATTTTAACAGAGAAGAGAAGTTTCATTCCATCTCGAGTCCTATACCTCTAGAATCCTAGGAAGAGGAAAGGTGCACTTAAGTTAAAGGCTATTTTCTTATTTCTTAGGAATTGGGGAGGTCTTCTCACTTGAGGAGGATCAATAGTTCCAAGCAAAAGGACTAACAATAAACCAAATATATGTATTTATTTTCAGTCAGTATGCTAATAATTGTGGAATTTAAAAAAAATGTACTTGCAAAGTACATGGTTAATAAATATCAACAATTCATGCATTCATTCCAACAATTTTTATTAGGACCCTGTTATGTTTCATGTATTATGTGATATATAGATATAAAATCTTAAGAGGCATATTTACTCATTATTTCTCTTGGCAAACACTGGGGCACAGGAGTGAATAAGGCCCTGGTACTGTCATAGAACAAATGGAACCAAGAATAATAGAACCAGTTAGATGCTGTGTTAAAGATAGAGGAGCAGTGCTTCTGGGACCATAAAAAAAAAGTCTAAGAAAAGCATTAATTATGAAATGAAGAAGAGGGAGTGATAATGATCATTGTGACAAGTGTGAGGTGATATCTCATTGTGGTTTTGGTTTGCATTTCCCTGATGATGTGTAATGTTGAGCATCTTTTCATGTGTCTCTTGGCCATTTGGATGTCTTCTTTGGACACATGTCTGTTCAGAGCCTCTGTCCATTTTTTAATCAGAATTTGTTATTGTTGTTGTTATTATTGCTTTTGTTGCTGTTGTGTTATATGAGTTCTTTTGATATTTTGGATATTAACCCCTTACCATATATATAAGTGGCAAATATATTTTCCCATTCAGTATCTTGCCTTTTTATTTTGTTGATGCTTTTCTTTACTGTGCAAAAAAGCTGTAGTTTGATATAGCCTTATTTGTTTATTTTTGATTTGTTGCCATTGCCTTTAGTGTCAGATTTAAGAACATCCTTGTCAAGACCAATGTCAGGGAGCTTATCACCTATGTTTTCTTCTAGGAGTTTTATGTTACTGGCCTTACATTCAAGTCTTTCATCCATTTTGAGTTAATTTTTGTGTATGATATAAGGTTGTTCAGTTTCATTCTTTTGCATGTAGCTATCTGGTTTTCCCAATACCATTTATTAAAGGGACTGTTCTTTACCCCATTGTATATTCTTGCCTCCTTTATTTAAATTGATAACAAGTGTTGGCGAGGCTGTGGAGAAAAGAGAATCCTTGTGCACTTTTGGTGGAAATGTAATCTGGTGCAGCCACTGTGGAAAACAGTATGGAGGTTGCTCAAAAAATTAAAAGTAGAACTACCATAAGATTCAACATTCCACTACTGGGTATTTACCAAGAGAAAATGCAAACACTAATTCCAAAAATATATATGTACCCCAATGTTCATTGCAAGATTATTTATAGTAGCCAAGATATGGAAACAACTCAAGTGTTCATCAATGGACGAGTGGAAAAAGAAAAAGTAGTGTGTGTATGTCTCTCTCTCTCTCTGTCTCTGTCTCTCTCTCTCTCTCTCTCTATATATATATATGGACAAACAAAACAAAACTGATAGATATAGAGAACACATTGATGTGTGGGGCTAGGCAAAATTGATCGAAGGGGTCAAGAGGTACAGACCTCCAGTTATAAAATAAATAAGTCATGAGAATGTAATGTACAGCCTGGTGATTATAGTCCACAATATTGTACAGCAAACGAAAGATTTGAAAAAGTAAATCTTAAAAGTTCCCATCACAAGAAAAATATTTTTTGTAAAATTGTATGGTGACAGATGGTAACTAGACTTATGTGATGATCATTTTACAATGTGTACAAATGTTGAATCATTATTTTGAACATAATGTATGTCACTTATACTTCAATAAGAAATAAATGGAGAGGTTGTGGAGGGGGTGGTGATATGTAACAAAAGTTTTAAAGAGGAAATAAGAAATAATCTATGTGGTTTGAAGGGCAGAGAATAGTTTGGCAGAAGAATATTCAATGCAGACAAACTGGAGAAAACAGTGTTATATGATGACAATATTTTAGGTCAGAAAGGATTTGGAATTACATGCTGAAAAAGCTGGACTTCAATGTATAGGAACATAAAAAAGGAATTACATGATCATATATAGTTAATTTAACCATAGTTCATATGCCATATAGTGCCATATATCCACATTGTCAGATGTGTATCATTTGCTGAGCCAGATGACAAAGCTAGGCTCAGAGTGAAAACTACATATATTCCACTATAATTTAGCTTGATTTTCCCATGTTTTTGCTATTGAAGCCTATGGCCACAGCTAAAACTCTGACAGAGTAGGGACATTTTCCTCTTGCCCTCCTCGAGTCTCTGCTCAATTCAGGTTCATTCTTTAGTGGAGGAAAGAATTGCTGATCAACTTCCTGCAGCCTTGGGCACAGCTGGTATCTGCAATACTTTGGTGCGTGTCCAAGAGCCATGCAGAGAAGTGGCATAGCAGGGTGGAAGGGGAGCCTAGAAGTGATTTCTCCACTCCCTGGAGAAGTCTGTACTCAACACAGTGGCAGGGTGGGGAGGGCACTGGAAAGGTAGGTGAGGAAAGTGATTTCTGCAGTGACACAGAAACCTGCACCAAGGTTTCCATCCCAAGATTTAGGCTAGTCTAGTGTCTGATTTCTTGGGTCAAACTATCAGCCTGATTTTGTCCTATAATTACAATTGTGACCACAGCATTAGCTGCAAGGATTGCATTTACATCACTCCCCTTAGGCAAGTCTATGGATTTGTCTATCAATGGTTGTTTAGAGAGGGGGAAAAACATCCTCATGCATTCATGATTGTGGTTTGTAAATGCTGTACCCTTGTAACTCATTGTTCTGGAGTTTCCCTGGTGAGGAAGAAATTTCATATGGGTGTAATTTTGTCAGAGCTCTGGGAAGTGCTTACCACTTTTGACATGTGAGACATCACAGCCCTGGGAGAGAGCTGATTACCAAGTCATACTTGTTACGGCTTTCCAGGTGGCTGGGTATTTCTAAAGCATCTTGCCTCTCATACAGCTGTACTCACACTGTTTCTTTAGAACAGAGTCTACACTACACAGCAGCATGTGAAGAAGTACTGCCAGTTGTGCAGATCATTTATGCTTCATAATTAGGAGAATCAGAAAGGTAGTAGAGTGCAGTGGTTCCACTCCGTGGTTATATCGGATTATCCTTGGACTAGTCATTCTTCAGTAGTATTATTGTGGGCAATTTACTAAGCATTTGAAATCTCATTTCCATAATCTGTAAAAGGGGTTAGCAAGAGATCCCTCACAGACATTCCTTTATGCTGTTTAAAGATTTTTTTAGCGTATGCAAAGCATTTAGCATCCTCTATCAGGTAACTACTTCTCAGTAATTAATGGCTCTTATTCATATATCAAGTAAGTCTAAGTTTCAGATCTGGAATAAAATCTGAAGAATAAGAAACTTATAACACCTATTCACTTCCTTTGTAAAGCCAGCTTCCATTTATTTGCATTCTTCATTTTTCAGAAAAGAGGCATATCGTATCTATCGTCTATATAGAGTCAATCAATGCATCCCATTCATTGGTCTTTTTCAAATAAAAAAAACCTTTCTACAAGTGGAAAATTTTTGTTTACTTTTTTTGCTCAAAAATCCACAATTAGTTTTAAATTACTTATTTTGATAAATGGAAGAGTAGATTGCTGAAATTTTAGCAAAGCAATGCACCGATTGTAATCCATTAAAAGAAGTTGGAGCGTTATTGAAACAATCCTTTAAAGACCACAGTAAAACATTTGTTAAATTGCTATCATTACTATTAATTTTGATATCATTTTGACATATAGCATAGGGTATCTGGAACTTGACTTTATTGATGGGGTTAGAGGTAATTTACTTTCCTCAGTGCCTTCCTTGATCAATGAATTTAGAACTAGAGAGCTTACATTTAATTCTGTAAGCCTGTAAATCTATGTGAGTGTTTAAGCGTTGAGCATTTAAATACAATTAACTGGTTGGCAAGAATTTGGCAGGATTTTATTTCAATAACCGTTTATTTGTTTGTGTGTTTCCAGCTGGAATTGTACTGTATCATACTGAATGGTATCGATCAAGTCAGTTGGGTGACTGGTATGAACCCTCTGAAAATAACTCATCTCATATCCAGCACTGCTTGGCACTAGATCATTCATCATTGTGCACAGAGCATGAATGTCTGGGATTATTTTGCTTCCTTTTTGAGTGATAGTACTCTACTTAAATTAATAGAACAGTAAGAAAATGATCAGACTTTCCTCTGAAAATCTAGGGTAGTCATTACCAAAATTACTGTTCTGTCCTGAATAAGGAATAAATAAATGTTTTGGAATTCATGATTAAGATGATATAGTCAACTGATATTTCAGATTTGAAACCTAATGTAAAAGTAACATCTAAGGACAGGAATTATACAAAAAACTAACCAAATGTGCTATCTCCAAATGACTAATTTTTTTATTAGTATCTATTACTTAACATCCAAATACTATATTTCACCAAACTGTCCGGTAGCCTATGGATATTTTGGGGAAATTTAGAGAACATAATTGTTCATCTTCTTTTTTGAAGAAAGAAAATACCCTTGAGCTTAAATTCTCATCTTCAACACGGAGATCATAATACCTACTCATAGGACTGTTGAGTGTTAAATGAGAAAACATGTATCTGGTTCCTGAGAGACAAGCACAGGAACTATTTTTACAAAACATTTTTACTATTTCACTCTAACCTTAAAACCCTGGGGTTCATATCTTTTTTAATACTTACCTCATCACTCAAAATGCACACTGCACCAAGAAACAAAAACAAAAAGGAACAAAAGTGATATGGTGAGTGATTAAAGCCCACAAAGGTACTTCTTGCCCATAGACAGGCAGAGAAATGCAGATGAGATATCACTGGACTTTCTCCTGTTAGAAACACTTCCATGAATGTACTTAAGTTTTACATGAAAAGAAATGGGGAAAGGAAAGTTAAATTCAAGTTAAGGCATTGCTTGAAGGGCATCAATCAGACTGAACCTGATGTAAATGCTGGAATGCTTCTGTATTCCAAGTGACTTCTCAGGTTTTAAGAATCTCCTATCCTCTCAACTGGCAATTATTTCATAATAGGACCTAATGAAATTTTAAGAAGCCCTGTAATTTTTCAACAGAGAAAGATTGAGTAAGGACTAGACTAAGAATCATTTTAAAGACTGGAGGACATCAATGATGATTTATTCTAGTAATTAAATGATTTTTATACTTTCTTTAAAGGAAACATAATAGAGTTTGGAGTTCATAGACTAAGAGGGTCTAAGAAAAAACCCTGGGCATCTCAGGACCACCTATGATGCTCTAGATAGACAAGACCAAAGCTGGGTTTGGAACACAGGAATTCCCAAGCAATAAGTGAGAGTGGGACTGGCAGGTAGAACAAAGTCAGATGAACTTAAAAAGCTGACTCAGGTCAGGGCATCTGGGTGGCTCAGATGGTTGAGTGCCTGACTTCAGCTCAGGTCATGATCTCACAGTTTGTGGGTTTCGGCCCCATGTCCGGGCTCTGTGCTGACAACTCAGAGCTGGAGCCCGCTTCAGATTCTGTGTCTCCTTCTCTCTCTACCCCCCACCCCCCAACTCGTGCTGTGTCTCTCAAAAATAAATAAATGTTAAAAAAAATGTTTAAACCCGACTCAGGTCATTTTTCTTGTTGGTTTATTTCACATAAGAACTTCTTACAGCTTTATTTTTTTTAATGTATATTTATTTATTTTGAGAGAGCGAGAGAGAGAGATTGCAAGTGGGGGGGGGGGCGCGGCGTGAGGTAGAGAGAGCGAGACAGAGAATCCCAAGCAGCCTCTGGACTGTCAGTGCAGAGCCTGACCAGGGGCTCGATCTCACAAATCTATAGGTCATGAGCTGAGCCTAAATCAAGAGATAGATGTTTAATCGACTGAGGCACCCAGGCACCCCAGGACTTCTTAAAGCTTTAAAATGAATATAGGTATTGTGAGTTTTCAGGAAGGAAATCTAAGATGCTGTACTAGCTAAGTTTGACCGCAAAATGATTTTATTTTCTGAATGCCTATTAATGTCTTATATAAATAGTTGTTTTTCTATGGGATACAACTGATAAAATATGGACCTATAACGTTCACAGCCTCTTGAGATATCCTTTATAGGTCTCCTCTGCTTCTTGCTACTCCTAAAACTTACGGAGATTTTTTACCTACTTGGGGATCCTGTTGAATCATGAATCATATTTTAATGAAAACAAATATCAATTTGTTAATGAAGTATCTAGTGCAAATATCAAAATAGTTCTTTTTTAAGTTTATTTATTTTGAGAGAGAGAATGAGAGTGAGAGAGAGAGCACTCATGAGCAGGAGAGGGGCAGAGAGACGGAGAGAGAGATGATCCCAAGCAGCCTCCACACTGTCAGCACAGAGCCCACTAGGCTCCAACCCATATACCTTGAGATCACGACCTGAGGGAAAATCAAGTCAGATGCTTAGCCGACTGAGGTACCCAGCCTCCCCTCAAAGTAGTTTTACATTTATCTTTCTCCATTCCAAAGAACAAATTGAAGTGGAATTACATTATGAATCAATCACATCAGTTTTACAAAGTTGACTAAGTACTAAAAATGATTTGAATGTTGGTTGAATTATGTTCTAATGAAAATGAGAAGTGGAAATATACCTTAATTGTCCAATTACATCTTTTTAAAGTTATATATTCTTCCTGAATATATATGTAAAAGTAAGAATCACAAAAATGTTTTGAAATAAATACATATTTTCTCTAAGAAAATTATGTATCTATACCTAAATATCTCTTTAGCTGTCTTTCTATCTATAACGTTTTCAGGAAAAATTAAAGACATTATACGTTTTAGTAAAAGGCTTTTAAACTAAAATAAGTGGAGCTGTTTCAAAGATTAGAACAAAAAAAAAGGATTCAGAATTTCACTTCAAAATGTGGGCAATTGTTTTGGTTGTAAAAGGACGCTCTGGAAGGCTGAGTGGCGCTGCCAGAACCGAACACATCTGAGAAATCTCAGGGGAAGCGTCGTCCTCCAGAGATTTTCCGTTTGCTTTTCACTTCAAAGCAGCCAGGCTCCGCATCTTGATAATAAGCCAATGTGAACATCCAAACATCTGTAGTTTCTCCCTTCACATGCTTGACCCTTTTGCTGGCATGTCAGAATATGGCAATGTAAATCACAAAGAAAATGTTGCCCTTTTACTTTTGACTTCAGCACATCTCTCACTGAGTCAGATAATCGTATTTGTGTTACTTATTCATGGAATTAAAGAAGTAGCTATTTAAAGCTGGATGGGGTCATAGATTCTGATTTCTGCTGGTTTAGGGAGAATAAATGGGGGCACAGAAATGTTCAGTGACTTGCCTAATGACACACAGTGGGGAAGCCGACCGGCTCTGGTTGTCTCCTGCAAATCCCTTTGCTCCTTGAACTCTTCTCTACACGCAGTTCAAGGGCTGCTTTTTGGCACCGCCTTCACAGCAGCCCTGTGCCAGGCTCTGTAGGGATGCTCGATCCGAGTATAACGTGACTCTTTTTTGGGCCTGAGTAGCTAATGGTGTCGATTTTTTAACCAAATGTTTTTGAGGGACATTGTAAGATCATTTATTTCTAATGATTAATTTTCAAAGAGCTTCAGATGTATGTTTGCTTATACAAGAAGACAAAGGACATAGAATTAAACTAATTTTGTTAGTATATAATATCAAACAAAGTGACTTCAGGGTGATCTTTTTATTTCATTTTTTTAAATTGAGGCATACTTTACATACAATAAAATGTCAATGGAATGGGTTTATACCTACATTTATAATCGTATCTGTACCTACACATAAACTTACGTCTATATCTATATCTGCATCCACCTATTATCATTAGTCTCTCAGCCATTTGTGTTTTTTTTAAATGTTTTTATTTATTTCTAGGAGAGAGAGAGAGACAGCATGAGCAGAGGAGGGTCAGAGAGAGAGGGAGGCACAGACTGAAACAGGCTCCAGGCTCTGAGCTGGCAGCCAGCACAGAGCCCGACGCGGGGCTCGAACCCACGAACCGCGAGATCATGACCTAAGCGAAAGTCGGACACTCAACCGACTAAGCCACCCAGGTGCCCCTAGTCTCTCAGCCATTTGAAAGCAAGCTGTAGATATAATGCTTCTTCAGATATTTCTGTGAATTTCTCCTAAACTAAGGATTTTTTTTTCATTATTTCCATGTAACGCTTTGAATACTTGAATACAATAGCCAGCTTTTTAGCAGGCCAACACAGGACAGAGATATACAACACCAAGATAATAATAACATAATAAATATGATGTAATTGAATGTAATATATAATAATCAATAATATTATAATATATATGTGTTATTTTAACATAAATGTACGGGAATTATTGTTTATTTGAAAATTCATAGATTATTCTTTCTACTTTTCTCTTACATCAATGCTATTATTTATATAGGACTAGCTAACAGTGCCAACTAGCAGTAATTAATATTATTAATTAATATATGTGAAAATATCACAATATTTTATTATGTCTGTCTTCTGATATGGAAATTT
Organism: Hyaena hyaena; assembly: GCF_003009895.1. NCBI lineage: Eukaryota > Metazoa > Chordata > Mammalia > Carnivora > Hyaenidae > Hyaena > Hyaena hyaena. The sequence continues at coordinate 895,103 of NW_024081256.1, read as the reverse complement.
AACCTTCTTCAAAAATTATTTTATATTTATATTTTATAGACTGTATTATTGTATATTCTTAAAATACATTTAAGTATTTTTAAAAGGAGAATGTTAAAACAACAAGGCTAATTACACAGGTATTAGATATACTTAATAAAAGTAACAATGTGTTTCTTTCGTTCACATGATACAGTAGGATTTTTTTTACTCTTTCTGTTTCTTTTTTTAATATTAGACTTCTGAACTGCCCACACCATTTAAGACATCTTCTTTCCTCTCTTCCTCCCTCTCTCTCTCATTTCTTTCTTTCTCTCCTTTGTTCCTTTTCTCCCCTCCCTCCCTCCCTTCCTTCCTCCTTTCCTCTCATCCTTCCTTCCTCTTCCTTCCTCCTCCCTCTTTCTTTCTTTCTTTCTTTCTTTCTTTCTTTCTTTCTTTCTTTCTTTCTTTCTTTCTTTAATGTTGTGGTAAAACTGAATACCATCAAACATAACATGTACTTTGACTTACACCCCTGCTTTTGCCAAGCCCGTATTATATGCATTACTGATGTCAGCCAAATGTGATGACATCAGGCTAAATATACTCTCAACCAAAGTTTTTTAGCATGAAATATTTAGAATTTTATAAGATGTTAATTTTTTAAAAAAGCTTTTATTGACATATAATTCCCATAACATAAAGTTAGCCATTTTAAAGTATATTTTTAGGGGAGCCTGGGTGGCTCAGTTGGTTAAGCGTCCAACTTTGGCCTAGGTCATGATCTTGCAGTTCCCACGTTCAAGCCCCACGTCAGGCTTTTTGCTGACAGCTCAGAGTTGGAGCCTGTTTGAGATTCTGTGTCTCCCTCTCTCTCTCTCTGGCCCTCCCCAACTCACGTTGTCTCTCTCTCTCTCAAAAATAAATATACCTTAAAAATATGTGTATATTCACAATGCTGTATAACTATAATGTCTATTTGGCTCCAAGATATTTTCAGTACCTCAAAAGGAAACCCTGTCCCATGAAGCAGCCCTTCAACCATTTCTTCTTCCTCCGGGCCTTTGCAATCACTAATCTGCATTTTGTCCCTATATATTTACCTCTTCAGGGATGTATTACATAAATGATGTTATATATAAAATGTGACCTATGGGTCTGGTTTCTTTTACTTGACATAATGTTTCAGGGTTCATCTATATTGTAGTAGGTATTGATACTTTTTCATTTTTTATGACTCAATAGTATTCCATTGTGTGTAGGTATCAAATTTTATCTATTCATCTGTTGATTGGTATATGGATTATGTGCACTTTTTGTCTATTGAGAATAGTGTTGCTGTATAAATTTATGTATATCTTTTTGTTTTGAATACCTATTTTTTTTTCCATGTGTATCTAGGAGAAGAATGATTTTAAAGCACAGAGGTAACTTACATTTGTGACATTGAAGGTGGATTTTGGAGAAGTTTTGGTTTTAGTAAAGAAATTGAGAAAAATGTCTTTCTTTAAGTTGACTGCACTGTTTTGGTGACTTTTGGGTTCTGAAGCAATCTTATTTCCAAAAATTGAATCTTTTTGCTCTATAGTTTTGTTATAACCTATACATAATTTTGAATAACTAATATACAGTCAGTTCATCATGTTCTTATGATCTTTTCAAATAATACCAACATTTTTGGGGAACTAAACATATTTTTTTACTGTAATCCTCTTAATAATTTTCATTCACAATGTATTTCAAGTTAGAGAAGGGCAGTTGTATTGTAGATTTGAATGTTGCTGAAAGTAAAATTTAAAAATTCTCATCCCAAGAAAAAAAATGTAACTATGTATGGTGATAGACAGTAATGATACTTACTGTGGTGATCATTCTGCTCTGTATACAAATATTGAATCATGCTGTTCACCTGAAACTAATGTAATGTTGTATATCACTTATAGCTTAATGAAAAATAATGGATTACAGAAGGGCATTCTTATTGTTCAACATTTTTAAAATATTATATTTCATCAGGTCAGCATTTTAACTTAAAAAAAAATTTCTGGCAATAATGATAGTCATCTTATAAGCCCCTGTCTGAGCAGACTCTCTCCTTCAATTTCTATAAAGTCAAATGTCTCATTAAGTGCTTTCATACATTTTGAGGAAACTGAAAATGACCCCCAGTTGTAAAATCTTCGATAACACAGGCAGGAGAATCATATCCATTTTAGTAGTATTATGTACAAGGTATGCAATACATTTAGAAGGAAATACCATTTTCTTTGGTAAGAAGGTTATAGGCTGAATGGAATTTACCAGATAGTACATTTACACTGTCTGCTGAATTTACAAGTATGTAAACAAAGCCTAATTTTTATATGGGCATGATACTAGCAATTATTTGTTTTATGTTTTCTGATGTTTTCTTGAAATCATTTTAGAATTCAAGACTATAATTTGAAACTCCATATTTAAAATCAAAGTACTTAAGGGGCTCCTGGATGGCTCAGTCAGTTAAGCACCTCCCTCTTGATTTCCCCTCAGGTCATGATCTCATGGTTCATGAGATTGAACCCATTGTCAGGCTCTGTGCTGCCAGCGTGGAGCCTGCTTGGGATTCTCTGTGTCTCCCTCTGTCTCTGTTCTTCCTCCACTCGTGTGAGGGCGTGCACACACACACACACACAAACACACACACACACTCTCTCTCTCTCTCTCTCTCTCTTTCTCTCTCTCTCTCTCTCTCTCTCTCTCCAAATAAATAAATAAATAAATCAAAGTGCTTAAGAGCTCAGGAGGGAGGAAGTTCATAATTTTTTTATTGTTGCTATGATTTGATGCATCACTTGATAGAAAATGTGATCATTGGCATGATCTTACATAATCAGCTCTTCACTATAAAGGGCTAATACATCTGTCATCAAAATCTCTCCTTTTGTTTACCCACAGGACAGTTTAGTTGCAACCTCTGCTATAGGAAATGTCAATTTACTCAGTTTCACAGATTAATTAAGCGAACAACACAGTAATGTGTTCCTGTGGTATGCCCACGTTAATTCAGTGCTATGATTTGCAGTTAATTGCTAATATTCTTTGGAGAGATGAAAACTGTTGATTGATTTAGACGAGCATGCCTGTCTCAACCCATGCTCATTAGATTCACTCTTCGTATTTGCTTTCACAGATCTTTCTCTACTATGCCCCATCCCAATTATTTTGTACCGTAGTCTCTCTTTTGCTTGTTCACCTCCCTACTCCATTTGTATATGTCCATCTTAAAATAATAGATCAGTTCTTTTTCAGGGGTATTTGCGTCATGCTGGCATACATACTGTGATCATCCTCATTTTCCTTATTGGAACCCTTAAAAAAATAATCCTAATATTCACAGTGTTGAAAACTAAACTAAAGCTATTTGGATACAAAGTGCAACAGTTATTCCACAGGAAGTGTCATGGATGAACTGTTGACATCATGACTATAACTCACATACATTGCACAGTTGTCACATCATTCAGAATGAAACAATAACAAATGCTCTATAATCGAGACCCACAAATCATTCTCAATATCAGAAGTAAAGTGTAAAACACCAGGAACTATGGAAGGGGGATAATCTGTGTTGTATCTGTGATGCAAAAACAGTGTTGCTTTCATCCTCCATTATTTGACTTGTAACATGGGTTTTGTAACTTTCCCCCAACCTCCTACTTGTGTCCTCAAAAGCAAGTGGTCTTTTGAGATTTTTATGTGACTGGGGAGAAGTTTCCCATAAAACTGTACTTTCTGCGGTAAAATCTAGATAGTCTTGGGCATATTAGGTAGCCAGACTATGTTTAAATCAGATGAACAACACTACCACTCAGTTCACAAACGTCATGCACATTTCTCCATCTGTTTCTATTTACATCCATGTGGATACTGTTCCTTTTCTCTTTCTGGTCCAGGATCATACGTAGCATTTACTTGTCATGTCATAGCAGTTTTCTTAATGTGGAAGAGTTTTCCAGTTGCCCTCTTCTTTCATTACCTTGGCAGTTTATTTTTTACGTAAAAAGAGAATTTGGTGTTTTCCTCATGATCAGATTTAACCCTTGTATTATTTGCAGGAATCCCACAGAACTGACAATGTGTTAGTCTCAATACATCACATCTAGAGGCACACACTGTGGACCCATCCTGCTAATGGTGGTGGTGACCGGATCATATGGTCAATTTCATGTTTGCCAAAAATTTCACTAGGATTTTCCAATTTATAGTTGATAAATATTTTATTGGAAGATACAGTAAAACCTTAGATTGCAAGTAACTTGTTCTGTGAGTGTTCTGTAAGACAAGCAAACATTTCTAATAAGTTTTAACTTGATGAATGATATCTTACAGTACAAGTAGTACATGATGCCAAATGTCACATGATCACAACTGAGCCTATGGGTCTTCTCTCTCTTTCTCTCCTCACTGAGGGATTGTGGGTGATTATCTCCCAAGCTCCGATGCTTGATCTCAGGCTGTGCTGTTTGGCAGAAATCAATGATTTTTTCAGAGCTTTGGAAGGTGCCCACAACTGGCACTAGTGTATTTTTTGTTACTTCAAAGCACCTATTGACAGTCCTTTGCTATTCCATACACAGGTCAGTTTAGGAATGCTTTGCTTCATTCTAGGTCAGTCTACCTGCAGATATAGACCCTTTCCTCTGCTGCCTTATTGACAGTTACATTAAATACAGTACACATTAATACTGTACTGTAGTCAACATCCGTGCGGGCATATACAATGGCCCCCATGCAGAAAAAGGTTGAACAGAAAGACAGTAAAAAGGAGATGATTACCGTGGAAGTTAAGAAGGAAATCATCAAGAAGTATGAACGAGGTATATGAGTGGCTGAAATTGCAGTATTTTATAAGAAGTCTATGTCCACATCTCATCTACAAAAGAAGAGGAGAAAAAGGAGGAAAAATCCCTCACTTTAAATGAGATTAGGAAGATGTGTAAAATGTGGGAAACAGTGCAAAATTCTGTAGAAAAGTACCACCCAATTAAGGCTGTAGCAGTGCGAGCAATGAATCACATCACAAAGCAAGGTCACATTTCCACAAAATTCTGAAAAGGAGTCAAAAACAACTGTCAGTAGATACTTCCTTGTTAAATTTGCATGAAAAGAAGATTCCATTGAGCCAATTGAGGGCAGTGATTCCGTTATTGATAGTGACAGTCCTCCTACACAATAACCCTCCTCTCTCTCATCTCCCTCACAGTAGCTACGAAGGTTTTCAAAGTTAAGTTCAGGTTAGTTTGTTTATTTTTCTTTATATTTTGTATTTTCTTTACTATTTGTGTTATATTACAGTATTTTAATCATTTTTATCTGAATATTTTTGGGTTGTGGAACAAATCACCTGAGTTTCCGTTATTTCTTATGGGGAAATTTGCTTTGATATACAAATGCTTTGGATTATACGCATGTTTCTGGAACAAATTATGCTCACAAACCAAGATATTACTACACTCAGAATCTAGGACAATATTCTGCTCTTCATAAAACTTTTACGCATCAGCCTGAACATCCATTGAAGATTTATGTGAACCACTGTGTTTCTTGTCTAATTGTGAATTTGTATTTCTGTCATTTCCTTTGTATCTATTAGTTGTCTTTCTTTTTTAAGAAGGTACTTTCCCTTTTATTGAAACTTAAAAAAAATTATATCAGCATGGACTCATGGATTCTTGTTTTAATCAATGAGTTGTATTTTATTACTATCACTATTAATTTTGATGCTGAAATTGTTTTATTTTAGCACGTGAGCCCTTTCTGCATTCTTTTGACATACTGCCGTCATTTTTTGGCACTTACTTTTTCTGTTTGCACAAAATTGTGCAAGCTCATCGTGTGTTTTTCTTCACTCAGCCATGGAATCAGCCATTTCTCACAAGCTGTAGATTCTTAGAATTTTAAAAGATGGCATTTAGAAATAATTGTGTTTCAGCAAGTAGAGATTTATGAAATAAATGTATATACATATGCACATATATATCTATTTCCCTATCTATATATTTATGATTAATAACCTTAACTGAAGTTCAAACTGCTACTTTAATTTCCAGTGCAGTATCTCAGAATTTTTTCCAGTATTTGCACATTCCATATTTGTCAATCCTTCTCTGACATGGAAGAACCTGGCTTCCATTACCCTCAATTTATTCACTTATTTGTTCAATCCCTCCCCAGAACTTTGCTATTGGACACTCTATCATTTCTTCTCACTTGACCCCCAACCCTACTGTCACCTTGCTAGGTGTTAGGTCTGCCTCACCTCTGCACGTCACGCCCATCATCACCTTTTCCTCAGCTGCCAAGAAGATGGCTGCCTCCACACAGCTCTGTCAACTCTTTGGTACTTGTTCCTGCTCATCCTTCAGCTCTCTGCCAACTTTCTCAGACTTGAGTAGGCTACCGCTTCTTTAAAGTTACTCTGCTGTCCCATGGAGATACTTGGGAAAATTGCACGTACATTTTGCATATCATCACTTACTCAGTTCATCTACACTCTTTTTTTTTTTTTTCCTTAGGGAAGGGAGATATGCCCTGCAAATAATCAGGCAGCAGTTATTCAGAATTACTCAAATTGTGTCTGAGATTCGATGACTAATCAATGGGAGTATTTTGGTGAGTATCCATTTTTATTGCCTGTGATGTATGTATAACGTATGGATGGATGGATTTGGTCATTCATTTATTTCCACTTAAGATTAGATGTCCTTTCCTTTCAATTGAGAGGTGACTGAAACGTGATAGTACATATATTATAGAGTCCTACTTTATACCTTACTTTGGGCCTCTTATAGAGGAAAAATATTTTTCCTTTAGACATGGGCCACATGAAATCAAAGCTAATAAAACTATTTTCTGAAAGTATCTTCTAACCTTTTCAACACTTGGCCCACTCATAAACACCATAAGAAAATCAGACTCGTCAAGAGTACTCAGGTTGGAATACTGGATTCAGAGAATAAAGAAGTTTATTTTATATGTTTAAAAATATTTCTATGTAAAAGTTGGACAGAATTTCAATTGCTTCTTATAGAAGTTGTGGTAAGTTATTTTTGACAGGACTGTTTTCATCATTATTGAAATTATGCTTAAAATTATATTACTCATTTTATTTCTAACTTGTGAAAAATATATTTTTTCTTGATCTGATTGTAAAATGTCTATTAATTTCATTAGTTGAGCCAAAGAAGTTGCTTTTGTCCTTGCTGAGTTTTTTATGTATTTTGTAATATTGCTGAATTGTTATAACATAAACTATCTATTTATGAGCTACTGTTCAGAGTGATGAATTATTTTCTACATTACCTATAATATGTTTATTAATCAGTTGAAATTAAGTTTTTTGCCAGGCATTCTAAAATTATATATGAATTTATAATGTGAATATATATATAAATTCATCTATCATGTTTGAAGTAAGCTTTGAGAAATTAAAAATATTAGAATAGTCATAAAAATAGTAAGAATGCATTCTCTAAACAAGAAAAGAAGGATGTGCAACTTCCTAAAAATTATGATTTTTAAAATATTAATGACCTTAAAATATATCCTGTTATATAAGTAGCAAAGAATGTGAATTAATCTATGTAACTTAATACTTACATGGAAACAGGTGAGTGTGAATATATTGTTTGTAAATTCTGTTTATTAGTGTGCTTGTAATTGATTTGTAAATTTGTCATTAATAGTAAATTAAACTTTACCAATATTGAGAATGTTTTCTAGATTATGGAATATTTTAAAAGAAGCCTAGATTAATATAACTAGATACAATGAAAAAGAAAACTGTCATCTTGGATTATTTCTACAAAACACTTAAAAATAAGTTATTATAGTATATATTGCAAAGAAAATGTAAGCAGTTTTGATTGTGAATAAACTAAATACAAAAGGGATTATTTTGTAGATTTTTAAATAAGTTATTTCGCAGTGCTTAAAAATAATTTATTTCTGAAATTTGATAAATATATTGCTAGTGCTCACTATTGACTTAAAATGACTTAATCAACATATCTTTATATATACATTTATTTATTTATTTATCATTTTAAATGTTTATCTTTTAGAGAGAGGGAGAGAGAGAGAGAGAGAGAAGGAAAGGGGTTCAAGTTGGGTAGGGGCAGAGAGATAGGAAGACACAGAATCCAAAGCAGGCTCCAGGCAACCATGTGTCAGTGCAAAGCCTGATGCAGGGCTTGAACTAGTGAACTATGAGATCATGACCTGAGCTGAAGTCGAACACTTAACCAACTTAGCCACCCAGGTGCCCAATCAGCATAACTTTAAATGTGGTTAAGGGTTAGCATCACCAAATTGCTTAGCTAAATTATGATGTATTCAAAATTTAAGAAAATTTAAATATTATGAATTTATATTGAGTCTAACCATCAATTCTATCTCAATCTAAAGCAAATATTAATTAAATGATGTTGCATGTCATTGTGTGTTCAGTCATACCAGGGAGTTCAGAGGCCCTTTTTCTTGTCTTCATCAGAGCAGTTACCTGTTTTGCTTCATTAGCTTCTTCCTGTACATTTCATGGAAATTGTCTTCTTAGCCTGGAGCTTTTGAATTAGTTTATAAAGTGGGAATTCATTAAATCATATGGCCTAAACTCTACCAATATTGAGAACATTTGCATTGCCTAAATGGCTTCAGAATCTTTGGGATCAGATTGGTATACAGTCTAATCAACTTAAAGCACATACTTTTGTATTATTAACACTGAATATGAGAGGGGGCAAAGTTGAATACAAGTAAATAATTTATTAAAGTAGATACTTTAACTGAAATTCTGAATCCCTTGGTACCTTATGTTTTATCTATGGAGCAATTCTACCTCATTTTCTTTGTAAGGAAATGGAAAGTTGTGGTGTATACCTTATAGTATATGTATCCGTGTGTGTGTGTGTGTGCACACACACACGTGCACAAATGTAGTATATCATGAAACAGTTTTCTAATTTTGTAGCAGTTGCTGTTGGTACCTGGCCCAAACCCTCTGGTCTTTTACATTCTCACTTAATTTCCAATTGCCACCCACTTTTCTTTGCCTGAGGATTTTCTCTGATAGTCAAACCTTCTTGGCCTCCATCTGGCAGGCTGAGAATGTAGGAGAAATAATGGCCGCTAGGAAGAGCTGTCAAATAATGACTAATGGGTGATGATTTGTTGATACTTCAGCTTTCTCACCTATGAGGTGGCATAATTGTGAAGCACATGTCTATATTTCCCGCCAAGGTGAAACTCCTTTTTCAGTGGTAACTTGCTCAGTAACACACCCTTTGAGTCCTGACCTTTGTCTGCTCCCTTACTGTCTCCATTATCCCTGTTTCCTGGTATCATCTCTCAAGTAAACTACTTGTACGTGAATCTGTGTGTCTGGTTCTGTGCTGGGGGTAAACAATACTAACTCAAATAATTGTTCAGTCAACAAATATTTATGAATAGCTCACTCTGTGAATAAAATAGAAAAAAAAATCCTTCCTCATGGGGTTTACAGTCTAGTAGAGAGACCAAATAAATAAATATATGATTATATCACACATAAGATTATATAAAAAATAAAGACATGCATATATGTGATTATATCAAACATTGATAAGCACTACAGAAAATATCAAGGCAGGGAAAACAACTGTAGAGTGCATTGTAACTTGCAGTAGGGTGGGTAGGGAAGATTTTACTAAGATCATTTGAGCAAAGCCTAGAAGGAGATGAGGTGCATGCCATAAGGCGGAACATGATCCCATTCTAACAAACTTCAAATTATATCTTTTTGTGTTTATTTTTTTATAAGTATGATTTTATTTAAAAATATAATGACAACATAGTATTATATCAAATGGAAAGTAAAAAATCTGACGTATCAAGGAAGGAAGGATCATGGAAGTCAAATATATTGCACCTTGACAGAGACATTTCAGTCTTTGACTGTATCAGAATGGCTCTATCCACGTGACTCCCACAGCAAATATAGTTGTATCAAAAGGTCCTGCTCTGAATAAGATAATGTTGCTTCCCTCAATAGACTAGATTTTAGATGCACAAACTAATACAAAAATGTATTATATTTAATGAAAAGGAAGAGTTCAGAATAATAAGGATTTAATCTATGAAAGTGCAGATCAAAGAAACTTTTAGACAGATGCTAGTACATGGATAGCATATTGAAGATCAATCAGACAAACAAGCCAGGACATTCTGGATTTGAAGAATAGGTCCAGTGCTGTGAAATCATGTGGTAAATGCCTTACCCTTGTTAAGAATTGTAGGTGCACACATTTCCAAGATTATGGGATGCCATACAGGTGAAGTTGAAAGAGGTAGGAGTCAGATCATGAAGGACGTGGGTGCCTGGCTGAGGGGCTTGTGAATAATTGGGCACAGGACACATGGCATCATTAGGAATGTGTTCCAAACATCTTCTGGCTGCAGTGTAGAACAGCAGTTGGAAGGAGCAAGGAAGAGAGTTTGGGCATTTAGTCATAGTGAGTACGATGAAGATTCAGAAGGAGAAGCATGAGGAACCGACAGGATTGCCTGAGTGACAGTGCAGGTGTCTGAATGGTGTTCTTGGTGGATACCCAATGACTCCAGAAAAACTTTTCATTGCTTCACAGTATTAGTACAATCTGCTTCTACTTATTTATCATGTTACTATAGTATTTTATTCCTGGATTGATGGAAATTAAAAGATTGAAGTAAGTTGGATAATACTTGTTGGAAAAGTCTTTTAATTAGTTTTCCAAATGAAATGTTTCCATCTTCTTACATTTTATTCTGTAAATGACCAGGCATTTGTCTAGTTAATGATGCTACAAATAAAATTTACATATATAAGTGAAACAGAACTTTAATTTTGATTGTGTAATAGGTGTACTTTGATCATGTTCCCTTCCTCATGAGAACTCTATACACTAAGACAATCCTGTTTTAAAGGTGAGAAGCTGAGGATCATTTTTCTATTGTTCCATGATTCATAAGTGGTGAGACTGAGTGATTTACTCTCTTTTGTTCTTGATGACAAAACCCTACACCTCTTCCTAACACTAACACAAAAGTTCAAAAGTAAATGAACAGTCTGCTGTTTGTATATATGATTCTAATTAGATAAGGCCTCTGTATTTTTGGTGGGATAGTAAATCATAAGGCCCAGTTGAAACTCTTCAATTTGGGCAAATGATAATTATTTCAAACAGGAATAGTTGGTTGAGACTAAGCCCAGGGATTCTGATGATGCCATTGTGGAAAGGCCAATTATGATCTAAAGGTAAATGAGGGGTGTCTGGGTGGCTCAGTCGGGTAAACATCTGCCTCCCTGATTTCAGCTCAGGTCATGATCTTACAGTTAATGAGTTCAAGCCCCCTCCCATCTTCCTCTGTGCTGACAGTGCAAGGCCTGCTTGGCGTTTTCTCTTTTTCTCTCTCTGTCCCTTCCCTGCTTGTGCTCTAAATAAATAAATAAATAAATAAACTTAAAAAAAAAGATAAGTGAGATTTCAAGTTGAGTGACTTTTATCAGTGACGTTTGCCGTAATACTCCTTTGGTTTTACATTCTGATCAAAAAGTTAGAAATTTTTGCTCAACTAGAACATGTAGGCACATAACTTTTTCTGAAAAAGGTGTTAGTGAAGTCACTTTATATAGAAATACAATACAAAAATCTATAATTCATGATTTCATATGAGGTATGTAAAAATTACAGCATGTATGGAAACGTGCACATATGTATATATGTACACTCACAAAATTATATATAAATTCATATGTGAATGCTTGTTATTTAATTCAATTCATAGCAAGGAGAAATAGAAGGACATTTACTAATATTGCTGAATGTTTACTTAGTCACTCTCAAATTTGTATTGACACAAGCATGATCAGACGCAATTATATAGAGATAAAATTCCATGGACTTACAATCAAAGTCCCTTTGATATGTGCATAAGAATAATTTAAGCAAAGAAAAGTGTTTTTAAACAATGATGTCAGATATCCTTTTAGAACAGAATTACCAATTTCAACACCATTAAAATAGGTCAGTGTTGGCTTTACAACTTCTTACAAGGTTATTAATTATTATAAAGGAAGTAACATTTTAAAATCATAACAAACATTTTTGTTGAGATCACAAAGGTTTTTTAAAAAATAGACCATTTTCAAAACCACTTACATCATCAGTGTGTGCTGCCTATGGGTGTTCTGGCCCCAGTGTAGTGATCACTGCAGCCAAGTACAGGATCACAGAAGATGGGATTGATGGGGGCTGGAGATTGTTTCCATAGTTCTTACTTGCCTTCCAGGGCTTCAGGAAACACACCTGTCAGAGTCATTGTTTGAAGAAAATATGATCATGTCTCTTCTCTCCTTAAAACTCTTTAATGGTTTTTAATTGTTTTATAATCTGAAGTCCCAAGATACCTTCAAAACTTCCAGCATGATCTGCAGCCTTCTTGCTCTACTTCTTGGCTTCCCTCACCGTATTTGAGCCACTGGGTTTTTCTGAGTTCCATCTTGGACCTTCATGCGTGTGCATTCCTCTGTCAGGAATGCATGTCTCTACTCCATGATTTCAAACTTAACTGTTTCCTTTTCTTTTCTTTTTTTTTTTTTTTTTTAAGTTTATTGGGGTGCCTGGGTGGCTCAGTCGGTTAAGCCTCCGACTTCGGCTCAGGTCATGATCTCACGGTTTGTGGGTTCGAGCCCCGTGTCGGTCTCTGTGCTGACAGCCAGCCTAAGCCTGGAGCCTGTTTCAGATTCTGTGCCTCCCTCTCTCTCTGACCCTCCCCTGCTCATGCTGTCTCTCTCTCTCAGAAATAAATAAAACATTAAAAAATTTTAAGTTTATTTATTTTGAGACAGATAGAATATGGGCAGAGGAGGGGCAGAGAAAGAGGGAAAGAAAGAATCCAAGCAGGCTCCATGATGTCAGTGCAGAGCTCAACGCAGGGCTCCATCTCACTACCTGTGAGATCATGACCTGAGTTGAAATTAAGAGTCAGATGCTAAACCAACTGAGCCACCCAGAAGCCCCAAACTTAACTATTCTTTCAAGTCTTAACTTGAATACTGTTTTCTCTCTAGAAATCCTCTACCGAATCCACAGTTTAGGCTGAAGTCTTCTGTAATATATTTTCATAGTATAGGACACTTCTCAGAAAGAACACTTTGGCACAATTGAAGTTGATTAGATATGTGTTTAGAAGTGATTGTGTAATGGCTATTTTCTGAGTCTAAAGCCCTTGCGGCACAGAGGCTCCTGTGTTCAGCCGGCTATTTAGTAGGAACACCTATTAGAAGGTGCTTGTGGATTAATTACCATGTGATAGTAGTTTCATGTAAAAGTGTTTGAAGATTCCGGGGTGTGATCTCACAGTTCATGAGCTTGAGCCCCACGTTGGGCTCCTCACTGGCAGTGCAGTGCTTGTTTGGGACTCTCTATCTCCCTATTTCTCTGCCTCTACCCCACTCACTCTCTGTCTCTCTCTCTCTCTCTCTCTCTCAAAATAAATAAATAATAATTTTTTAAAAACTTAAAAAGAAGTGTTTTAAGATTTTAAGCAGCTCGGGAAGCTTTTCTTTTGTAGACAAGCCCATTAAAGAATAATGAAGAAACATTTCCTTGTTTGACATGTGTATGGGGTCCTCTGTCATTTTAGTTCTTGCCTAATTTGTTACTGTTTTTAAGAGTGGTATCAAAGTGGGCGGTTGTATGTATGTATGTATTTCAGAAAAACACACATTTATTCAGCATCATGATCAGACTATTACAGTTAGCAATCAACAGCATGGGTACAAAAAAAAAATCTACATAAACCATTTGTTGGAATGCTTTACACTTTCCAAAGAACAGAAACTAAAATAACCTGTTATACAATTCTTCACAAATACAGTCTTTGAGGGGCGCCTGGGTGGCTTAGTTGGTTAAGCGTCTGACTTTCGCTTAGGTCATGATCTCACGGTTCGTGGGTTCGAGCCCCACATTGGGCTCTGTGCTGACTGCCAGCTCGGAGCCTGGAGCCTATTTCAGAGTCTATGTCTCCCTCTCTCTCTGACCCTCCCCTGCTCATGCTGTCTCTCTCTCTCTCTCTCTCCTAGAAATAAATAAAAAATATTAAAAAACAAATACAGTCTTTGAGGTTTTTGTCCATACACATGAGTATTGGCTAAAACATGTCTTCTTTGTAGCAGCTAGGCCCTGCCACCACTGTGCTTGGCTGATTTCACAAATCTGCTGTAACCTGTAGTTTCCCCGTCACTTCTCTGACTCTCCTCTCCTACTAAGCTTTGCTTCCTGCCAATAATTAAAACCTTCTGCCACTGCCATAGCTACTGCTGCTATTGGAACCACCATAGCCACCTTGGATTTGTGGTTTGGCAAAGTATTGGCCTCCATTGTAATAGGGGCCAAAGCTTCTGTTCCAAAATTTCCTCCTTTCATGGGTCCAAAATTTGAGGATGGATGGTTTTAATTGCCAAAATCATTATAGCTTCCACCACCCCCAAAGTTGCTCCCACTACCACCGCCAAAGCTGTCACCACCTCTTCCGTTGTTATAGCTGTCATAGCTGACACTCCCGTCTTAGCCATTGCTCTGGACTGCCATATGCTTTGCTTCCTCCAGAGTAACCGGGGCCACCTCGTCCATAAAGACCATCATTACCAAATCCATTATAACCATCCTCACTGACACCATATCCCCCACCACCTCGACTGCCACAAAAGCCACCACACCCACTGAAGTTTCCTCCACAACCAAAGTTGTCATTCCCACCAAAACCACCCCCGAAGTTTCCAGAACCACTTTGACCTCTGTCTGGAAGAAGAACTAGCCATCTCTTATTATATAGAGCCTTCCTTACTTCACAGTTGTGGACATTCAGAGCATGGTATTTTTGAATGACAATCTTGTCTACAGTGTGATGGTCATCAAATGTTACAAAAGGAAAGCCTCTCTTTTTGCCACTGCCTCTGTCATTCATAATTTCAATCACTTCAGTTTTCCCATACTGTTCGAAATAATCTCTTAGATAATGGTTCTTCAGTTTCTTCTTTAATGCCACTGACACAAATCTTTTTCACAGTTAAGAGGGCACCAGGTCTTTGAGAATCTTCTCCGTGACAGCCCTCTTTGGTTCCACAACTCTTCCATCCACCCTGCGTGGCCTTGCATTCATGGCTGCGTCCACCTCCTCCACAGGGGCATATGTCACAAAACCAAAGCCTCTGGAGTGCTTGGTGTTTAGACCTCACTACCACACAGCCTGTAAGTGTTCCCCATAGCTCAAAATGACTCCTCAGACTCTCATCGGTTGTTTCAAAGCTCATACCTACAATGAAAAACTTCCGCAGCTGTTCAGGCTCTTTGGGAGGCTCTGACTTAGACATGACGGTGGTGGGAGAGGAGACTTTAACGATGCACTCGGCTGCATCCACCGGCAGAAAGGAGTAATCTAAGGAACATATCGCTGGGCTGCTGTATTTATATACCATTGGTTCTCAACCAGGGTCATTTACTTCACAGGACATCTAGCAATGTCTGGAAAGGTTTGGGATTGGCACATTGAGGGGTGGTACTGTTATCTAGATAGAGATGCAGCTAAAATTCTACAACATATAGTGGAAGTACTCAAAGAATTATCCAGTACAAATGTCAATAGTGCCAAGGTTGAGAAACCCTAATATAGAGAATGGAACTCTGAATCATTCTGTCCTGGGTAAATATAGTTTGTATAGTTCAACCTGAAAGAATGTTATTTTAAGCTAATTAATTTATGTTTGGTACTCATATAGACATGAATGATATTCTTGTTTCATAATGTATATCTGGTTTATTTAGAGTTCAGTACAAATGGCTTTCTATACTAAACAATATCTTGCACATTCCTGACATTCATAAATCTTTGTTGAATTGAATTTTATTTGGCACATCATTCCAGCTTGTCAAGACCATTTTGTATCCAAAACCTAATGTCTAAATTAGATCTAACTTGCTAGTTTCATGTCAAGCACAAAGTTAATCAGTATGGCATCTATACCATTGATGAAATAGTGAATAAGACCATACATTAAAACAAAATTCTGGGAACACTGGGGTGGCTCAGTCGGTTGAACATCCGACTTCGGCTCAGGTTATGATCTCCCAGTTGGTGAGTTCAAGCCCCACATAGGGCTCTGTGCTGAGAGCTCAGAGCCTGGAGCCGATTTCAGATTCAGTGTCTCTCTCTCTCTTTCTGCCCCTCCCCCACTCATACTGTCTCTCTCTCTCTCTCAAAAATAAATAAACATTTAAAAAAATAAAATGAAATTCTGGAGATTCTGTTATGAAATATAAGCATTTTTAAAATTACCATTTCATCGTAGTGGTGTGTACTTTGCCCTGTGATTCCTGCTTTGTTTAAGTTTGGCATTCATTGATGAAAATAATGTGATTATACTTTCCAGAAGATTTTATAAATAGAAATCTGAAAAAAAAAGGATAATATTTTAGAGTAATTATAAAAAAATGAGTTAATACCTTAGATGTACTGAAATATTCCTACAGATTGATAAAAGAACATTAGGCCCTTTATAAAAAAATGGGTAAAGACCAAGGAAAAAATACACAAGAGAAAATCATTTTAAAACATTATTAACTTAAATAGTAATAGTCAACATTTATTGAACACTATTTTTCAGGCACTGGGCTAAGTAACATACATCTACTTTCTGACTTACTCTGAAGTATGTATTCTTTTTATCTATATTTGATGGGCTCATCAAGGTTAAGTAATTTGCCAAAGTCCCTTAGATATAAAGAAATATAAGAAAAAATATTCAAATATACTAATGGTTAGAGACTTGCAAATTAGGCAACCACATGATAGATTTTTGCATTGCAGGAGAGAGAAAATTAAAAATATGATAATATGCAATGCTGTAAATTTTGGAATAAACTATATATACACACATTGGTGGAAGTGAGGTGTTTAACTCAATGGAAATCAAATTGACAGTGTTTTTCAAGCATCATAAAAATATTTTTATGCTTTAACTTATAATCTGGCATACAACTTATCTTAAGGAAAAATACATTTTAAAATAACTACATATAAACTTGTTTATGTTTAAACTTATTATTTAGAATGTCAAAGTTGATTATCTAGAATCAATTGGAATAAATTGGACAAGAGCAGATTAATAAAATATTATGAGTATTATTAAGGCCTATTTTAATTTCAAAGATTAAATAGGAACCTAGAATCTTTTCTTTTATTATAATTTTGAGAAAAGGAAGACAGAAGCAAAATAAATTTATTATCAATTAATCAAAATATGCCTGCCTATAAGAAAATCCAGAAAGGAACTTGTAAGAAATGAAAACAGGTCTGAATTGTAGTGGCAGAACAATTAAATCAATGAAAACAAAGTTAGTGTGTGCTATTCAAATCTATGAGTATCAAAAATGAATTAATTAAAATAATGTATTCTTAGGTTGTCTTATAGAATCTGTTATCCATCCAGAATTGATTAATTTGACATCATGCTCCTTATATCAGGGTTTCTCAACCTCTGCACTATTGACATTTTGGATTGGATAATTATTTGTTGTTAGGGACTGTCCTGTATATTGTAAGGTGTTTAGAAGCATCACTGGCCTCTATAAACTTATGGGGGCCTTTATACCCCCATCTCACCATCCTCTATTATGAGAATCCAAAAATGCAAACTCTTGTTTTATAGAAGATTGTTTGGAAAACTGGTCACAAACATTCCTCTGTCTTTATCAGTGTGTTCTGTAGTGTGCCTGCAACTCTTCTCAGGTGGGCTCTATTTTTCTACCCTCTTTATCTGGACTGGCTTTGTGACTTCCTTTGGCTAGTACATTGAGCTAGTAATTAAGGGTCCGGCTCCAAACCCAGGCTTTGTAAGACCACACACATGCCGTTCTACATATTATTATAATTTTGCTCCCCTGCCTTTCATGTGAATAATTCCAAACGGGATGAGAGGAAGAAAGACAACACGGGCCAGAGTTGAGTTAGTTCAGAACTTCCAGCTGAGTTTCATATATATATCTGAGAGTTGCCTGAAAGATACCGATAGATGAGCCATAGCTAACCACAAACTATGAGATCCCACTCTTCAGCAGAACATCCCTGTTGAGTTTAGCCTAAATTCCCAAACCACGTATTGCAATCCAAATAGATAGCTGTTTTAAATAAGAAAATATTTCGGGCACCTGGGTGGCTCAGTCGGTTGAGCGTCCGACTTCAGCTCAGGTCATGATCTCACAGTTCCTGGGTTCGAGCCCTGCGTCAGGCTCTGTGCTGACAACTAGCTCAGAGCCTGGAGCCTCTTTTGGATTCTATAGCTCCCTCTCTCTCTGACTCTCCCCTGCTCATGCGCACTCTCTCTCTCTCTCTCTCTCTCTGTGAAATAAAGAAAAAAAAAACATTAAAAAATAAGTAAATATTTGAGTGCTTTGTTACCTAGTAATAGGTAACCACCTTATTGCATGATACTTAACTTTATACCTTCTGGAGAATGTGTATTAATGCCACACATCTGCAAAATAAAATTCTATGTCCTGTATACTGTTTACCTTTCTCCCCAAGATTACTCATTAATACTTAAGATTTCTAGTTGAAATCTACCTGGGTTTTCTACAGAATGTGTAATTTCCAATCAAGTAGTAGAGACTGCCACATCTTGTGGATTTTGACTACATAAATAGCTAGATTTACTCTAAGATATGATTTGTTTTTACTTGATTAGAACCAATTATGAGTTATTCAATTTGTTTTACACTTTTTTTGTCACTTAATGTATACTGCATGGGAGTAATGAAGTTGCAAAGAAAAACAAACTATTACTTTAAGATAAATATTTATAAGAAATAGGTTGAAACTGCTAGGATATTTTGTGAGAATAATTAGGTGTGCAGATTAATGAAGTAAAAATTATTATAATTGTATTCTAGCAGTAGGACACTGCTGTTGCTGGGGTTGTTTGTATTGAAGTCCCTGTATTGTGTAAACTTTCCACTCTTCTAACAACTTATATGATAATTATTCTGATGGAGTTTTTTAGTTTTAATCTCATCTCACACTGTGGTACTAACAATAATTTAATATAGGATCATATGTTATTCTATTTGGGCAATAGATACTGGGTTGTATTTAATGTATTTTTGAAGACATACTGAAAATCCTTACAGATATACAGATGTTAATATTTTTAGACTTAAAATCAGAACATTCAGGTTGCAGTTGAAAACTTTTACTACTGACATCTTTCAAACTTCTACATTTCTTGCAGTTTCCTTATTTGAAATTTAGACATTGTGATCAACTGATTGTAAAAGTGGCCTCAATTCTTCACCTTACACTTGTGTGTGGTCCTTACAATGTGACTTTACAGCTCCTTCCATCAAGAAGTGGAGTTTCGGGATGCCTTGGTGGCTCAGTGGGTGAAGTGTCTGACTCTTGATTTCGGTTCAAGTCGTGACCTCACTGTTCATGGAATCAAACCCCATGCTGGGCTCCATGCGGAACCTACTTGGGATTCTCTCTCCCTCACTCTCTGCCTCTCCCCTACTCGTGCATGTGCTCTCTCTTTCTCTCACAAAATAAATAAACTTAAAAAAATAGAGAAGTGGATTTCTTCTCCCACTTCGAATCTGAAGTGACATGTAACTTATTTTGACCACTAGAACATGGTGCACCAGGTCTGGAAGTAGGCCTTGAAACATAGTGCTTTGGCTCACTGTCCCGGACTTCTGCCTCTCCATGAAAACTAGCCTGGCCAATCCCATGGGTAGAAGGGAGACCACTTGAAACAGAGCCATTGAATCATCCATGTGAGGCCAAGCTAGACCAGCCAATCCCATCTGACCCACCGGCTGCTTGCAAATGGAAGCATGAGCAAACCCAGCTGAGATCAGCATTACCCAGAGCCGATGAGCAGAAGCACAGAGCTGATCTGTGGTCTCGAGGGCTCTAAGGAATCTTCCTGTTTCAAACTACTTTGTTTTGGAATGGTTTGCTAGGCAGCTCTGACAAACTATATTATATAAAATAATTTCCACAATTTGTATACCTTGTACTATTAATTGTGAAGCTTAAGTGGCATTATTTATATGAAAACACAAGCACATATGTTTGGCCTATATTATTTTATAAAACGATGCCATAACATTTTATAAATTAAATTGTAATGCATTTTCTAAATAAACCAATTGTATAAATTATTTTATACAGATAATATATTTTTTGTTTACCTAAATGTTAATTTTACTGATTATTTTAAACTAACCACACTAAAGGGACACACATTACAAAATCCATTTTATGGGGCCCCTGGGTGGCTTAGTCAGTTAAGCATCAACTCTTGATTTCTGCTCAGGTCATGATCTCATGGTTCATGAGTTCAAGCCCCACCACAATCCCACCTCGGGCTCTGCACTGATAGCATACAGCCTGCTTGGGATTCTCTCTTTCCCTCTCTCTTTTCCCCTCCCTGCTCTCTCTCTCTCTCTCAAAATAAATAAATAAACTTTAAAAAATCTATTTTATATGTGCGTAAAAGCATTGTTTCCTAAATTGTGTTTAATTTTTTTTAATGTTTATTTTTATTTTTGAAAGAGACAGAGAGACAGAGCACAAGTGGTGGGGGTAGGGGGGAAAGAGAGAGAGAGAGAGAGGGAGACACAGAATCCGAAGGAGGCTCCAGGCTCTGAGCTGTCAGCACAGAGCCTGATGCAGGGCTTGAACCCATGAACCGTGAGATCATGACCTGAACCTAAGTTGGATGCTTAACCAACTGAGCCACCCAGGTGCTCCAAAATTGTGTTTTTAATTTGAGAAAAAATCTTTGTTTTAAAATTATTTTAAAATAGGAAAAAGTTTAGGAGCACCTGGGTGGCTCAGTTAGTAAAGTGTCTGACTCTTGATTTCAGCTTAGGCCATGATATTATGGTTTTGAGAGCCCCACGTCAGGCTCCATGCTAACAAGTGAGGATCCTGCTTGGGATTCTCTCTTTCTCTCTCTCTCTCTCTGTCCCTCACCCACTCACACTCTATCCTCCCTCTCTCAAAATAAATAAATAAGCATTTAAAAAATAGAAAAAAAAATCCAGTGGAATGTGCTTTTTAGAACCTTTTAAAAATGTAATTAAAAATGTAATGTAATTAATCCAGATTGTCTGGATTACAGAGTATTTCAATATTTTTTAAAAATTAACTGTATAAATATTTAGTTATTTGAAACATCAAGTGAAAATTAAAATGGGGAAAATCATAGATCCTCAACAATGAATTAGAAAATCATGCTTGTTACTTGAATGGAATACTCACAAACAGTTTAAATCACTGTGAAATAGCATATTCTCTGATGGGACATGTTTACACTGTTGTGATAAAGATAGCTGTTACTGTAATTTTCTTCCCTGAAAGGGCACATATGGGAAAATAACATTTTCTGTGAGTTTATTGACTTGGCTCGGGAATTGTCTTATTAGAAATGACTGCTGCTACAGAAAAACAGCCAATAATTGTTTCAAAATTCTATTGAAATCCTGTGCTAGATTGGTGTTTATGTTAACTTTTGCAG
This sequence comes from Hyaena hyaena, assembly GCF_003009895.1. Classification (NCBI taxonomy): domain Eukaryota; kingdom Metazoa; phylum Chordata; class Mammalia; order Carnivora; family Hyaenidae; genus Hyaena; species Hyaena hyaena. The sequence goes on along the minus strand of NW_024081256.1, from coordinate 873,514 downwards.
GTGCTATGCTATTCATGCGCTTCTATGAGCTACTGGCTTTCATTCATTTGTCCTTGTTTCGGCTGAAATTATCATTCATGAGTGCACAGGACTATAAATGATGATCTAATGTCACTTATCTAATTGCTTGGCATCCTGCACTAAAGTTTAACCCTCCTGTGTCAATAACAGTTTTCAGCTTGGCATTCAACAAACAAGCATAGATATGTGTATGGATATATCTACAGGGAACTAATGTGTAGCTTGTATCTTTTTTTTTTTTTGAGTCATGATTGACATACAAAAAAAGTTGTACATGTTTAATGTATACATATAGATGAGTTTGGAGATAAGTGTATACCAGTGAAATAATCACTATAAACAATGCCATACACTTAGCCACCCCTGCTAAAAGTTTCCTCTCCTGTGTGTGTGTTTGTGTGTGTGTGTGTGTGTATATGATAAGAATATATAGCAAAAGATCTACCCTCAATAAAGTTGCAAATATACATTTTTGTTATCAATATGCATTATGTTGTACTGTAGAGCTCTGGGACTTATTTATCTTGTATAATGAAAACTAGATCCCCAACATCTCCCAATTCTTCCTCTTCTGAGCCTTGATAAACACCACTGGACTCCACTTCTATAAGTTTGACTATGTTAGATTCCTGCTATAAGTGGGATCATGCAGTATTCTCTTGTGTCTCTCTTACTTCAGATAGCATAACATCCTCTACGTTCATCCATGTTATAATAAATGGCAGTATTTCCTTTTTTTAAAAGTTGAATAGGGGCGCCTGGGTGGCTTAGTTGGTTAAGCGTCCGACTTTCGCTTAGGTCATGATCTCGCGGTTTGTGGGCTCAAGCCCCGTGTCAGGCTCTGTGCTGACTGCCAGCTCAGAGCCTGGAGCCTGTTTCAGTCTGTGTCTCCCTCTCTCTCTGACCCTCCCCTGCTCACACTCTCTCTCTCTCTCTCTCCTAGAAACAAAAAAACATTTAAAAAAAAAAGTTGAATAATATTCTATTGTATGTACATACCACATTTTATTTATACATTCATCTATTGATGGATATTTAGATGTATTTTTCCAACTCTTGACTGTTGTGAATAGGGCTGCAATGAACATATGAGTGTTAATATCACTTAGATCCTGATTTCAATTTTGGGGGGAATAAATATGTAGAAATGGGATTGCTGGATCATATGGTAACTCTATTTCTAATATTCTAAGGAACCTTAATCCTTTATTCTCTTTCAGTTTTCTATAGTAAGTGTACAAATTTATACTCTCACCAATAGTGTACATGATTCTTTTTTCTCTATATCCTTGAGAACATTTGTTATATCTTGTGTTTTCGATTATAGCCATCCTAAGAGGAGTGAAACGGTATGTCAGTGTTGTTTTAATTTGCATTTCCCTGATGCCTAGTGATACTTAGCATCTTTTCATATACTGTTGCCTAATTGTATGTCTTCTTGGAGAAATATCTAATCAGGCACTTTGCACATTCTTTAATTAGGTCATTTTCTTTTTTGCTTTTGAGTTCTAGGACTTCCTTATATATTTTGAATATTAGGTATTTTTAAGGTTAATTTTTTATTCAGCACTTAAAACACGAGACTTAAATATATATAGTGGTCAACTATAATTCTTGAAATTCCTGTAACTGAAATTTAATAAATTATAATGGTTGCTTAGAACTATTCCATATTCTCCATATCCTGCATTTTTTTTTTTAGTATTAATGTTTTCATTTTTTTTGAAAGAGAGACAGAGATAGAGAGAGCCAACACAAGGGAGAGAGAGGCAGAGACAGAAGGAAGCAGAGGATCCAAAGCGAACTTTGCACTGACAGCAGAGAGACCAATGTGGGGCCTGAACTCATGAACTGTGAGATCATGACCTGAACCAAAATTGGACACTCAACCAACTGAGCCACCCAGGCTTCCCTCCTGTATTTTCTTCTTTCTACCTTTTCTCTCTTTCTATCCTCCATCTCTAGTCCTGTATATATATATTTTTTAATGTTGAGTATAGTTGTATCAGGTGTGCAGCATAGTGATTTAACTTCTCTACACATCATGCTGTGGCTAGCACAAGTATAGCTACCATCTGTCATCATACAATGCTATTACAATGTCATTAACAATATTCCCTATGCTATAACTTTTATACCTGTTATTTACTCATTCTGTAATTGGTATCCTGTATCTTCTACTCTGCCTCTCACATTTTGCCCATCTCTCCAGCCCCCTCCCCTCTGGAAACCACCAGTTTGTTCTTTGTATGTATACGTCTGATTCTGCTTTTTGTTTGTATGTTCATTTGTTTTCATGCTTAGATTCCACATATGAGAAATCATATGGCATTTGCCTTTTTTCAGTCTGACTTATTTTACTTAGCATGATATCTTCTGGGTTCATTCATGTCACAAATGACAAGATCTTATCATTTTCATGGCTGCATAATATTCCATGGTATATAGATGGAATATACCACTTTTTCTTTATCTAGTCATCTGATCAGTGGATACATAGGTCGCTTCTGTGTCTTGGCTATTATAAGTAGTGCTACAATTAACATAGAGGTGTATATATCTTTTCAAAATAGTGTTTTCCTTTTCTTTGGGTAAATACTCAGTACTAGAATGATTAGGTCATATTGTATTTCAGTTTCTTAATTTTTAGAGAAAACTCTGTACTCTTTTCCACAGTGGCTGTACCAGTTTATATTCCCGCCAGTGGTGCATGTGGAAGGGTTCCTTTTATGCCACATCCTTGCCATATTTCTTGTCTTTTTTTTTAATTTTAGCCATTCTGACAGGTGTAAGGAGATATCTCATTGTGGTTTTGATTTGCATTTCCCTGACGATTACTGATGTTGAACATCATTCCATGTGGATATTCAGCCTTTTGAGATATGTGATGTTCAAGTATTTTTTTCCCATTCCCTAGGTTAGCTTTACACTCTGTTGATGGTTTGCTTTGCTGCGTAGAAACACTTTAGTTTGTAGTGGTCCCATTTGTCTATTTTTGCTTTTGTTGCCTGTGCTTTGGTTCATATCCAAGAAATCATTGCCAAGACCAAGAAGCTTTTCGCCTATGTTTTCTTCTAGGAGTTTTACAATTTCAGGTCATACATTTAAGTCATTAATCTACTTTGAGTTGATTTTTGGGTATGGCACAGTATAAAGGTCCAATTTCATTCTTTTGCATGTAGATATCCAGTTTTCCTAACACCATTTATTGAAGGGACTATCTATTCTTTCCCACATTGTATTCTTGCTCCCTCACCTTTGTGAATGATCAGTTCACCATAAATGTGTGAGTATATCAGCTTGTGTTTTAAGGCCTACAAAGTGTACATTTCTGATGAATCCTGAGTGAACAAAAATCATGATTTTTCTAAAAATTTATAAATCTGAACCAGAAGGGGCTTCCTTTCATGAATGTGATTTATAAAAATGTGTTTATAACACCTTGATTTGTTGATTTGTTAATTGTATAACATTTGATTAGTTGAACCACACCCAATTCCTTTAGGAGAAGTGCTTTTATTGTTTCCTCTTAGTAGATGAGAAACTTAGATGTGAGGCAGTTTGCCCAGTTCCACACCATAAATCACCAGCAAGGCTGGGATTAGCATTCAGTGAACTTGGACTCTATTCATACATCTGCATCCCTAAACCCATAGATCTGATGAAAGCTATTATAAGGTGAATTATCATTCATTTGCAAAGATTGCATACCCTTACAATTACTTGGATTTAAGTAGTTAAGCAAAATAGAAACTATTTAAAAAATAAACAATTTCAACATTATTTTGTATTGTATTAGCAGAAGTTATTAATACTCTCTATTTAGTCCACTAGATAAATATGTGCAGGAGAGTGAGATTGAGACACAGAGAAAGACAGATAGAGACAGAGATTTAGGTCATCTGAATTCATATTAAAATGTCTTTGCTTTGGGGCACCTGGGTGGCTTAGTCGGTTAAGCGTCCGACTTTCGCTTAGGTCATGATCTCGCGGTTCGTGGGTTCGTGCCCCGCGTCGGGCTCTGTGCTGACAGCTCAGAGCCTGGAGCTGTTTCAGAGTCTGTGACTCCCTCTCTCTCTGACCCTCCCCTGCTCACGCTGTCTCTCTCTCTCTGATAAAAATAAATAAAACATTAAAAAAAAATGTCTTTGCTTTGAATGTCAATTTAGTTCTAGCATTATTTTAACCAATTTTCAAAGCTTGTTTTATGTTCTAGGAAAAGAACATTGTTTATGATTTTTTAAATTGAAGCAATTGGCAGAAGCTAATATATCTTTTTATGCCTCTGTACTTCCTTTCAGAATATGATCAAGTTGATAGTATTAGTATTGATATAAAGGATAATTTACCACATAAGATATATTGGAGGATATAGAAGTCTTCAAACAAAATTTAGTTTAAGGATAGGTCTTGTATGGGGCTCTTGGGTGGCTCACTTGGTTAAGTATCCGACTTTGGCTCAGGTCATGATCTCACAGTTTGTGGGTTCAAGCCCTGCATCAGGCTCCATGCTGACAGCTCAGAGCCTGGAGCCTGCTTCACATTCTGTGTCTCCCTCTCTTTCTGCCCCTCCTCTGATCACTCTGTCTCTCTCAAAATAAAATAAAGACATTAAAAAAAATTTTTTTTAAATGATAGGTCTTGTGTAATAATATACTTGTAAGTCATCTGCTGGCCATTGACAACATGTATATTAGATATTTTTATTACATTTTTTTCCTAACAGCAAAGTCTCCTGAATTCTGCCCTAAATAAACTCCCTTATTTTTATTTTTTAACATTTATTATTTATATAATACTTTGCCCTTGGTAAGTACGTCTATCCATTATCATACAAGAATCAAAAAGAGAACTCATATATCCATGTCCACCTCCAATCACCTGTCCGTTTCCATTTGGAGACATGTTTTCCTTCAAAACTCGAGATAACTGGAGTCAGCTCAAGTGTTTTTTAGTTTAATTTAGTTTTGGGGCGCCTGGGTGGCTTAGTCAGTTAAGCGTCCGACTTTCGCTTAGGTCATGATCTCGTGGTTCATGGGTTCGAGCCCCGCGTCGGGCTCTGTGCTGACTGCCAGCTCAGAGCCTGGAGCCTGTTTCAGTCTGTGACACCCTCTCTCTCTGACCCTCCCCTGCTCACGCTGTCTCTCTCTCTCTCTCTCCTAGAAATAAATAAAACATTTAAAAATAAATAAATAAATAAATAAATAAATAAAAATAGTTTAATTTAGTTTTTTGTTTTGTTTTGTTTTTGGTTTTGTTTTTCGTTGTTAATCATTTATACTCCACTCTGAGCTGGATGGTAGAGATACAGCTTCTGAGAGTCTAAGAGTTGGTAGAAAAAGATAGTAAAAGAGTTTCTCTGTAAATTCAAAAACTGTATATTTCCGGGGTACCTGGGTGGCTCAGTCGGTTAAGCATCCGACTTCAGCTCAGGTCATGATCTCACAGTTTGTGGGTTTGAGCTCCACATCAGGCTCTGTGCTGATAGCTCAGAGCCTGTTTCAGATTCTGTGTTTCCCTCTCTCTCTGCCCCTTCCCCACTCATTCTCTGTCTCTCAAAACTGAATAAATGCTAAAAAAAAAAAAAAATACATTTCCCCCACACTGAGGTAGGGGTGATGGAGTGGGGATTGTGTTCCTCAACATTTTCAAATCCTTTATGTGGAATTCATATAGCTCAGAGTTTGGATCTCTGTTCATGTTTTTACCTGATGTCAAACATTCCTTTACAAGTTACTGCTTCCATCAGAATTCTATTGGCTTTATTAGCAAAGAAGACAAATCTTTGCAACAGGGTGTAAAAAAAAAAAAAACCAACCAACTATGGGTGTGGGTGACTCTACCTTTGTACTTTTCTCTAGAAACACTACAATATAAGAAATTCAATGTACTGAAATGTAAAACAGTCATCCTTGCCTTTAGAACCACAGAGGTGTCAAATATGATGAAAAGACTAAAGAATCAGTGTATAAAAACACAATCAAAATATTTTATACACCTTGGGTATTTTATTCTTGGTAGTAGAACTTCAATAAAGTCATCAAAAACAGTCTACAAGTATTTCTTACCACATTGCTGAATTGCCCTGATTTCCTCATGTTCTCATGGGCAAAATGATGCTGTGTTTCTAAAGGGGGAAAATACTGTATTAAAGTTCCATCTCTATTGTTTAAAATCATGTCTTGGGGCACCTGGGTGCCTCAGTCAGTTGAGCAATCCGACTCCGGCTCAAGTTAAGATCTCACGGTTTGGTTTACGAGTTCGAGCCTGGCATTGGGATCTCTCTATCAGCACACTTCAGATGTTCTGCCCCCTCTCTCTCTGCCCCTCCCCTGCTCACACTCTGTCTCTGTCTGTCTCTCTCTCAGACATAAATAAACACTAAAAATTTCTTTAAATCATGTCTCAATACCCATACATAACTGTGTTTTTCTCTAATTTAGTGAAGTTTAGTGTTTGCAAATAAATATAACAAAGATAATAAGGATTAAGTAAAGTCTCTGCTTACAGACTGGTTGAATTAGAATAGGTTGTATAGACCTAAGACAGTTTATTCTGACTTAAATATGGCTTAGGATATAATAACAGGTGAGGTCTGAAAAGGTTAATATGGATCATTAACTTCTGTATGTATGTACACTACATGAGTGTGTGTGTCTATGAGAAATACATATGTTAAACATTATTGAGTACCTATTATATAGCAGGTTGTAGCACTAGATACTGGGAATATAACTGTAGAGTGATTGTATTTTCTGAATTGTTGAAGAATAGAATTTGAGCTCAGGGTGAGAATAGCAGCCATTTTTAGACTTCAAGTGTCAATCAAAAATAACTATCTGTTTCATTAGAGACAGAAGTTTGAATTAACTTTGAAAGCTTTTTTCATTTTAGAAAAAAAATACTTCAATAGTGATATGGTGGTAGGGAAATGGTACTATTCTTAAATAGGGAAGGGCTAAGCAATGGGAAGATAAAATGAACTTCATAATAATTTATAAAGGTTTCCTTACTGTGGTAAGAGTTGTATCCTGAAGATTTTAATAATACTTCTCACTAGTGGAAATGGTTTCTGGAGTAAGCTGGAGTCTGCTGGGAGTGAGCAGAAAGCAACTCTGTTTATTTGTTTTTATTTACACTTCAAACATGCTTGTTTGATTACTCTTTCTTACCCCTAGATTAGATAAAAGCATACGCAGATGTCATTGTTTATGTTTGGACCTTCTAAGGTATTGCCAAATAGCCATAATTTAAAGATATTCAGAATTCTACCTTCATCAAATTAAAGCTTTTCTCTCTTATCTTTCCTCTCCTGCACCCAGCTTTGGCTGGATTCAGGTTTTAAAACCCACACAGTGGGTTTAACAAGAAGAGTTTCAAATTAGAAAAAGACACAGGCTATTACTATTCCATTCTTAACTCTAATATATTCTTAATTTAGAAGCAATGGGTAATATTCTTTGTTTATACAAATTCTAAACATTTGCCCCCCCAAAATTGAAGAATTCATTGCAGTGTAAGAAGGAAGTCACAGATTTATACTTACATTAGACACTAGTACCACATGCTTTTATAAGAGCTTAGTGTCTAAATATTGGGAACAGATAATTTCCAAATTGCATAAAATATTATAGATCACAAACGATGATGAAAGCTATTCAGTGTATTTAATGAGATTAATATCCCCACAATCAAAACTAGGTAAGAGCAGTATAAAGCACAAAAAGAAAGGAAAACACACAAGTTAACTTTAAACTTTAAACAACAAAATAAATCTAATAACCAAAGTCAATCTCATATATCCGTCTTGAGGTGTACATCTTAAATAAAACATTATTTAACTAAGTGTATAGGTGTATTAAAACAATACTGTATTAGATCCAAGTGAGTTTCCCACTCACGCCTTGTGATACCAAAATGATTCAACATCAAAAATAATATTGAAGTGAAATGTTCATAAATATATTAAAGAGAGTATGTATTCATTTCAATTGAAAATGCAACATCCATCCAATAGGTGTTTGCATTTGATTGAGAAAGAGAAGAGAGATTTTTCAGCAAAATTCATACTCAGGAAAAAAAATTAGAAGCAATCCAAATTAAGTAACATAGATAAGATGACTGCCTTCATTAATACTATTCAATAATAAAAAGCCACTAGATTTATAGTTTAAAAAAATAGTATGGAAGAAAAATAAAAGTATAAACACTAGATTGTGTATAAACACAATCTTTCATTATATGCAGAAAATATAATTCATCTACAAAATGCAATAAAATTAATTAAGAAACAAAATAAAAAAATAACAATATGAGTAGATATAAGATTAACATAAGAATTAAAAAGTTTTTTATGCATAAGCAAAAATCAATTTAAAATAAAAGAAAAAGAAGTTATCATCCCAAATCATCACAAAATTATAAAATAAATTTGAATTGAGTACGTAATACCCATATAAAGATAAATATAAAACTCTCCTAAGAGTAGAAACTTCTCCTGAATAGAGAAACATACTATGTTTCTGTTTACAAATCTTCAGTATTATAATTTGTCATTTCTAGCTTACTTTATACACAAATTTAGTGCAATCCAATTAAGAAATTGGTGCAGTGTTTTCATGTAATGAGATGAACTGGTTCTAAAGCTTAATGCAAGGAACAAAATTAATTAGATTGCCAAAATAATTTTTGAAAAATTGTAAAACAAAATAGTGGGCTCAGAAAAAGTTCAGCGTGGGAATTAACTATAACAGTGGCATTTTAAGGCATTAGTGAAAGAATAGGTTAATAAATGGTTTTGTGGTCATTGGCTATTTGAAAAAAAACTAATAGAAATCTATACAATACTATTCACCAAAATATATTAAGTTCCTGATAAAATTAATACAAAATAGATACAAATACTTAATTAGAAGAAAATAAGGGAAAACAATTTTTTTGACATTTCATTAGCAAATATCATCTTGGACACAATATGAAATGCAAAGCAAAAGATAGATTACATTGATGTATCATGAACTTCTTACCCTGAAAGATATATCGTTTAAAAAGTTAAAAAAACAAGAGATTGATAGGGAATATTTCAAATATTTATAGCAAGTTAAAAAGAGAAAGACAAATATCTGGATAGAAAGTGAAATAAAGATTAAGAACTGACAGTTTACTGAATAGGACATTCTAATATTTAGTAACAGATGAAAACATGTTTAGTTTTGATGGATATCAAGGAAACCACAACTAAAATAAGAAATGTCCTATTTACCAATCAATATAACAAAAAGTTGAAGAAATACGTCCAATGTAACATTTGATATAAACATTGGGATGTAAATACTTTAAGGCATGTTAGAGGGCTATTTAACAATACCTATCAAAATTCCACATATTTGCATCTCAACACTTCAACAAATATGTTCAAAGCAACTTTCACAAGAACAATGATTACAGGGAGATTTTAAATAGTAAAAAATAAAAAAAATAATTAAATGTAAAAACTCATCAATAAGGATTATTTGAATAAACCACAAAGATATACATTCTATGGAATCTAACACCGTGCTTAAAAATATTAGAAAATTTTATGTGTATTCATAAAAATATTCTTAGTATATTTCAAAAATTTCTTTGTATCTTCTGTATGCCAGATATTGGCCTAAGAAGAAAATATTTAAATGGAGTAATCATCCCCAAAACTTATGAGACAGAAATATTATACCCATTACAAAGATGGGAAGAGTGAGTCACAGAGAAATTGTTTAAAATTTTAAAAAGAAAGAATAGTATGCTTTTCCTTGATTTTTATGTAAGTATGTAATTATATTGAACCATCTTGAAATAGAACAGTAAACTGGTAATGGTGAAACTATTTACAGAGCGCGGCCGGATTTGGGCATACTATTCATGGAAAATCAGCTTTACTTTTATTGATTGACTGTTGTTTTAACAAAATTATCATTTTATTCATAATTTTAAAAATGTACTTAATATAAGGAGTGTAGATCCAAGAAGTGTAGTTTCCTAAACTGTATATTGAAAAAAATATTTTTTTCTCTATTTTGAGAAAAACACAGAGCTTGTGAGGGAGGGGTAGAGAGAAAGAGGGAGAGAGAGATAATCCCAAGCAGGCTCCACACTGCCAGCGCAGCTCAATATGGGGCTTGAACTCAGAACTGTGAGATTATGACCTGAGCCAAAACCAAGAGTCGGACACTTAACTGACTGATCCACCCAAGTGTCCCCAAAACAAAATCTTTATCTAAGAAGTAACTCTTAATTAAATATCTCAGATATCTTATTGCATAGCCAACATACATTTTGTATTTCCATAATTAATAAGCTTTGGAAAATACATAGTAAATATCATAAATGTTCATGCTATAATATTCAAAAATTGATACAATTCATGCTCAGTAAAATAAAATTATTTCTGAAAAAAATATAAATGTCATAAAAATTAGTAAAATATATCTCAGTACAAAAGGACTCAGTACTTTCAGATATCAAGATCTGAAGGCACTAAACACAAACAAAATATAAATTTAATTATAATGTTTAGGGAATAGCAGCTTCTGCTTAATTAAACTTTTCTGGTGTCAAGAATTGTGTTGGTTAGTTCATTTTATCCCTACTTGTTGAACACAATTGAATATTTAAGAAATGACTGAGGAAGTGCTCAAAAAAATAAATAACAAAATAATGAAGGTATGTCAAAGGGACCCACCTGAAAAGTTCCCAATAGCCACAGCTGCAACAAAATGCATAATATACTATTGGACTATACCCCAAAGTATAATATAAATATGTGTGAATTTCTATTGATATGAATAAATAATTGAATAATTTAAAAGTGGAGAAGATACAATCTCAAGTACAGGAGAATTCCAAATTATTTATGGAGGTACCCATCCCTCAAGAAGGTGGAATTAATTCTCAATCCCTTAAGTGTGGGTGGAGCTTAGTGATTTACTTCTAAAGAGCAGAGTACAGAAAGGAACAAAACAAAATAAAACAAAAACAGAAACTTCAGAGTGGTGAGACATGGCCGACACATCTCATCCAGTGGTCAGTTAACATCATCAAGGGCACCTGGGTGGCTCAGTTGGTTAAGTATCTCCCTTTGGCTCAGGTCATGATCTCACAGTTTGTGAGTTCAAGTCCTACGTTAGGCTCTGTAGTGACACCTAGGAGCCTGGAGCCTGCTTCAGATTCTATGTCTCCCTCTCTCTCTGTCCCTCCTCTGCTCTCATTCTCTCTCTCTCTCTCTCTCTCTTTTTCTCTCTCTCTCAAAAATAAATAAATATTAAAAAATATTTAAAGGATCATCAGTATGAAATCATGTTGAAGTATGCATACTTGATCTAATAGGATGAGAATAGCACTTCAACTCTGGTCTTCCCCAAAACTATAATTTTTTTTTTTTTCTTAACCACTAGGCAAGCACCAGACAAGCCCAAATTGAGGAACATTCTAAAAAAGACCTGTGCAGTACACCTTAAAGGTGGTAGTCATGGAAAGCAAGGAAAGTCTGAGAAATTCTCAGTCTAGAGGAAGCTAAGGACATATGATGATTGAATGTTATATGGTAACCTGTACTGGATGCTGAAACAGAAAAAGGACATTAGGGGAAGACTAATAGAATCCAAATAAAGTGTGGCATTTAGTTAAGAATATATCACTCTTGGTCCATTACTTGTGATAAATGTACCATAATAATGTAATATGTTTATGATAGGGCAAGCTGGCTACGGAATAAATGAGAGCTCTCCATATGTCTTTACAACTTGGCTGTAAATCCAAAACTTTTCTAAAATATAAAGTTTATTTATAAAATGATTGCGGACATAATCATATTTTGGGGTCAATCACCATCCAAACTTGAGTGAAAAGGCAGTGCACCTCATGGTAGATGCAGGTGTATAGATTTAAATGACTAGAAATGGAGAGGCTTACAAATATCAAAAAATAATGTCACATATTGTTAAAATCTACCATTCAGGTTTGTTTTGAAGCTTGCTTATATATTTATGATAAAATATAAGTGAAGTGAAGAGAGTTAATTGAGGGTTTGACCATCAGAGATCTGTTATCATGGCACATTTTGGAGTCTATAAGTAGTTACTCCTACTTTAGCCATATTTTAATCTCCCGCTAAAATTTGATGAGTCTAGGAATTAAATTGATGGGTGTCAATGCCTCACGTCAGACTTTCATGAACTGGGATACCTTATTAATCTATATAATTGTTCTCACTGCTGAGATTGGTGGAATCTTCAGACATATTTGTCCATGTTTTTGGTCTCTACTTCAGACATATTTGTCCATGTTTTTGGTCTCAATTTTTTTTTTTAATGTTTCTTATTTATTTCTGAGAGAGAGACACAGCGTGAACAGGAGAGGGTCAGAAAGAGAAGGAGACAGAGAATCTGAAACAGGCTTCAGGCTCTGAGCTAGCTGTCAGCACATAGCCGGACGCCGGGCTCGTACCCACGAACCGCCATGAGCTGAAGTCAGATGCTTAACCGACTGAGCCACCCAGGTGTCTATTTGTTCTCTACTTCTGAAAGTCTTAACACAGATCTACTTACTCTAATTAAAAAATTCTAAGAAGACAAAGAAAAGAGAGATTAAAAATATTGTTAGGAAATAATTTGTTATAAATTAAGTATTATCTGAATGTATAAACAGAAAACACAAAATCTTCCACTGCAGTATATATTGGGTGTTTTCACAGGAAGAATGTCAGCCTTTCCTCTATAACTATGAAGTTTGAACTCTGTAAATTGCTTGTGTATGAAAAAATTTTCATTTACTTACCTTCAATTAAAAAAAAAGTGAAACTGAGTTGGAATATTGTTGAAATTAACAGGATTCCAGGGCGCCTGGGTGGCTCAGTCAGTTAAGCAACTGACTTCAGCTCAGGTCATGATCTCGTGGTTTGTGGGTTCGAGTCCTGCATCGGGCTTTGTGCTGACAGCTCAGAGCCTGGAGCCTGCTTCAGGTTTTGTGTGTGTGTTTCTCTCTCTGCCCCTGCCCTGCTCATTCTCTGTCTCTCTGTGTTTCTTAATAATAAATAAATGTTTTTAAAAAAATAAAAAAAAGAAATTAACAAGATCCCCACTTTATTCTCCAAACCGACCTCCTCATTTTTTACAATTTTGTTGAGCTCTGTGATATTTGAGTGGGTACCTCTTTGTATAGCTACTTATGACAAATAAGGGGATATGCAACAAAACTGATTTTTTAAAATTTTATTTTCATCACCCTTATAAAATGAGAAGATAACATTGACCATAAGAGAGGAAAAAAGATCACTTGAATTACCTCTTCTCTCTTCTTTTCTCTTTCCTCCTTTTTCCTCTCTCTCTTCTCCTCTCTTTCTTTCTCTCTCTTCCTCAGCTATTTTTGTGATAGTTGCAGAGTTAATATGTCTGTTTTACCTGTTATAAGGCTGTACCAGCTTTATACCCCAAAATATTTGTACCCTACCATGACAGCCTATTCCAGTGGCCTTCCATTTGCCAAGACATACATCTTGATGTCTGAGGGCTTTATTTGAATCCCTTTCTCCCTCCAGGGTCACCCTGACCAGCAAAAAATTATACTCTCAGGGCATAGCATCAACTCCATGAGGAATAAGTGTTGGTATATAAATACCCCAGTTACTTGTTCTCTTGCCCATAAGATAGAAAATTTCTGAGATATGTGTTATTTCTCATAATTTCTCTATGTGGTTAAATTTTAGATGATCACTTCCTACCTTTTCCTTTCTCATTTCTCCACTACTCTGAAATTGTTTTCTGCATCTTTCAAATAAGCCTCTTGCACTTGAATCTTTATCTTGGAATCTGCTCTCAAGAAAGCATAAAGGTGGTCTGGAAATTATGGAAAAGAGAATACAAAAGAATGAGAAAATGGTTTGTTTCTAAATATGTGAAGTTTAAGATCCAGACAATTATTTTTTTGCAACCAATGGGAAAAGTAAAACATTCACATAACACTCAATTTGATATGTCATTTGCTATCTCTCTATATCTAATTTCCTTAACATCCTCTAATACTTGAATATTTTATTATTTATCACCAGTAACATCTTGTCAAAGATTTCAACTTAAACATAAGGGAAATGCTATACGACAGGAGCCATTAAGAGATTTATATAAGGTTATAACACTAATTGAGAAAATTTACACATGTCTTAATTTAGTGTTTTTAATACTTTTCATATAGTGATAAAATAAATAAAGCAATTCATGCTTTGCTGAATAAACAATAGACCATAATAAGGTCATTAACTGTGTCACCAAAGGTGCAAAAAAAATTTTTTTTGATGTTTTATTTATTTATGAGAGAGAGAGACAGAGAGAGAGAGCAGGGGAGGGTCAGAGCGAGAGGGAGATACAGAATCCGAAGCAGGCTCCAGGCTCTGAGCTAGCTGTCAGCACAGAACCCAACGCCGGGCTTGGACCCACGAACGGTGAGATCATGACCTGAGCCGAAGTTGGTTGCTTAACCGACTGAGCCACCCAGGCGCTCCCAAAGGTGCAAAAATTTTTAAAGAGAAACACAGAATATGCCAAACAGGCATGAAGTGGACCACTCTGTTTCTTAGAACTTGCAAGGGAAGGACTCTATGAGTAACTAGAATATCAATTATATTAGTCCCACACTCACCTCTAGAAAGTGGAGGACTTTATGATCCAATGCCGCATGAAGGAAGAAATTTTGCAGTAATATATCTTAGGGGACTCACTGCATTTATTTATCCACTTATCACATATTTGTTAAATATAACTTTTGTATTTTGCTATTTTATATCACTGAACATTAATCTATAATTTGAAGATTTTTTTAACTGAGGGTTTCCTTCTACTAAGTGAACTTTGAAACACTATTGATTTCAGATACTTTGAAAACCACTTATTCTACTACTGCAAACAAGACAGCAAGTTAAATCTTCTTGCAACGTGTGGATAGTAATCTCTTCTAGATTACTGTTCTTGCAGGTTATAATCTCAGTACATGAGGGTTCATAGAAGTTAAGAAAAGAACCATCAGGTATTATGAAACAATTTTAGGAAAGTCTGAAGGGGCTATTGTGACAGGTGCAGTATCTTATAATGATGATCGTGTTAATGGTATTATTATGTTTCCAACACTCTCTGTTTAGGATACATTATGTTAGACATTCTGCAAGGCCCTTTATATTTATTATTTTATTCTCAAACTAACATTACAAGATAGCTTTTTTTTTAAATCATTGTATTTTTTAAAACTGAAGCTCAATGAAGTAATACTAAAATTTCCAAGGTAACACAGCAGGTCAGTGAAGTAATTCAAACACAGCTGCATCTAACCCCAAATCCCGTAATTCCTAGTAGTAATGCAAAAAAAAAAAAAAAAAAAAGTAAGTAATGCCTAAAGAATAATCTTGAGGTTAAAAAAAGATTTATTAAAATGTGTAAGTACCATATTAGCATATTTCTGAGTGAATGATTTAAAAAGCTAATAGCTGGCACTTGAAAAACTCAGAACTTTATGAAGGAGACAATTTTCATACATATGTGTAATAGAAAAGACAAAAGAGTCCATAAAATTATTTCTCCAACATAATGACCTTATGGTCTTTATTTTTCCCATAGTGACACTTTTCTTACCTGCAAATGTACTATTTTTTTTTTTTTTTTTGCCTCTAGTTTATATTTGCAGTGAGAAACAAAGAGGGAATGCCTGGATTTTTAAGGAAGAAGGCACATAATGTAATTTTTTCTCTTGGCTGTGGGAAGCATCTATCAAAATTAGTATATCAATATAAATTTTTTCCTTATAAATGTCTAACTTGTGAATCATGTGACTCATTTGTGTGCAATATGAAAATCAACCCCCTCTATTGTAAAAATGACTCCTTACTCGGCAGCATGAAGTAACTACTATTTTCCCCTGCCTTCTTCTTCACTTGCAGGCTCCACCAGATATGTAAAGTGTGTCTTCCCTAAGACCTTATTTATATAGAAATAATATATCTTTAGAATTCCTGTGTCACAGCCAAGTATTTATTCATCTTATTGTTTCTGTGCTCTTCAGCTATCTAAAGTTATTTTACATAATAAGTGAGTTTGTAAAAGTCTTTAGGATTGTATCATTTAATAGAAATTTTTGTATATTCATTTATATTATTTTATCTTGGCCGATTCAATAATTCATTAGGGAAAACTGTTTTTGGACTTGCTAGCACAGAGAGAGGAAATGAGAAAGAAGAATCACCCCTGAGTAAAAACCTTATTAACGACCATTCAGTGAATTTAATCCTTTCTGGAATGCTTCCACCATTTATTTTTTGGCATGCTGGCATATTATTTATACCAGTAGTTTTTGTGTTCACACCAGAAACATTATTCTGATTATCAAAGCACTTGGGAAAATTCAACCTGAACTGACCTGAGCTTCTGCTATGAAAAGGGAAGGGATATAACATTAAAAGTTATCAGTCTATTATTAAGAGATAAAAGAAGCAAGAGAGAAACTCCTAAGTGAACTAAAATATGCTCATCAAAGATTAGGCAGTCTTAATTGCTACCAATGATTATTGTTCGTAGAGAGACACTGGGAGAAAGATAGGTCCCATCCAAATATTAAGCTTTTTCAAAATTACTAATTAAGAAATACTGATTCAGAACTGAAAACTTCACTTGAATGAGAATGTGCAGAGTTGCATGTCACTGGCTTTAAGTCTATAGAGATTTGTGTGAAATACAAATATTGAAATCATAATTGTAATTGTATATATTAAAAATTTCCTGGGGCGCCTGGGTGGCTCAGACGGTTAAGCGTCTGACTTCAGCTCAGGTCATGATCTCACGGTTCATGGGTTCGAGCCCCACTTCAGGCTCTGTGCTGACAGCTAGCTCAGAGGCTGGAGCCTGTTTCAGATTCTCTGCCTCCCTCTCTCTCTGACCTCCCCTACTCACGCTGTCTCTCTCTCTCTCTCAGAAATAAATAAAAAACATTAAAATATTTTTTAATTCCTTAAGAAAATACTAGATGAAGAAAATAAAAGCTGGATAAATGGACAGGTAACTTTTAGACAGTTTTGATTTAGTTCAAAACATTTATTAAATATCATCTACTAACAAAGCAAAGTGATCAGTATAGTTAAAGATCTATAAAATTTGGCCTAGCTTTTGGGTCAGACTGAGGTTTAATCAAAGTTGATAAATAAAACATAAGGAACAATAGGAAATGAAAGTATCAGTAAAGATGTATGAACACATTCCTATGTCTATTTAAATCTTTGAAATCAAATTAATTTATTTATGTCTTCTCTGTTGAATAAGGCAAGCTTCTATTTGGGTTGGAGAGCAAAGAGAGATGTTCAGTAAAAGAATTAATTTCAGGTGGATCTGAAAGGAAGGGTAGGATTCCAACAGGAAGAAATTTTGATAAACCTCTGTGTATGTGTATGTAAAAGAGTTAGAAACTTCTTAGATGCATTTACTAGCTGTAGTTCGTACATTTTGATACATTTTATTTTCACTTTATCTTAAAGAAAATCTTTAAATTTACTTTGTATTCCCCTTTGATTTAAAGGTTATTTTTATTTACCAATGAAAGGACCTTTACCTTTCTTTTTTTTTTTTTAATTTTAACATTTATTTATTTTTGAGAGAGAGTGTGAACGGCGGAGGGGAGGAGAGTGAGGGAGACACAGAATCTGAAGCAGGCTCCAGCTCTGAGCTTTGAGCTGTCAACACAGAGCCGAACATGGGGCTTGAACTCACTAATTGTGAGAGCATGACCTGAGCTGAAGTTGGATGCTTAACCGACTGAACCACCCAGGCATCCCAGGGCCTTTTCATTTCTTTTATGTTACTAGTGTTGGTTTTGTTTCATTTTGCTCAGTGAAAGCTGTTTCTGTTAATTTTCATCCTTTGGGAACAATTAAAGTGTGTTTTGTGTGTGTGGTCTAATGTGGGAAGTTATTAATGAATGTTCTATAAACATTTGAGAATGTATATTGTCATCCTGGTTCAAATATTTATGTAAAATAATACCACATACTTTTGATTCTTTTTTTTATATCATGTACATTTATAAACATTTGGTCCACTTAGTGATGAGAGGACTCTTAATATCCCTGTGATTGGTGGGTTCCTGTCTATCACTCCTTACATTACCCGTTGTTTCTACTCTATGAAAGCTGTTGCTGCATTTGGGGCATAACTATCAATCACTTTGTAGTTGCCTTTTCCTGGCACAGAATATGCATCCAAATCATAATGTTTGTGTTGAATTGATTTTAACAAAGTGATCACACAAGTGTAGTATGCAGCCAATCAATAAATAGAATGTTAACGTTGCCCAAAAAGCCCCTTGACCCCTCCTAGTCAATTACCATTCCCCTTTGGGAGTCATATACTGGCTATGAAAATCAGGTTTAGCTTTTCCAGTTTTTGAACTTCATATAAATAGAAGTAAGTCATTTTTTCATGTTTGTAGGATTTGCCCATATTTCATGTAGTGGTAAGTTGTTCATTGTCATTGCCATAGTATTCCATTAACTGCTAACGTTGAGAAAGGCTGCTCAGATCTTCCTTCAAGAAGGCTTCCTGCGCCCTCCCCTCCAAAAATAAAATTAAGAAGGCTTGCTGCCCAGCTGGTAAAAGCACTGTCAGCTGCCTGCTATCATTTTTAAAAATTTTTTTTAATGTTTATTTACTTTTGAGAGAAAGAGACCCAGTGTGAGTGGGCGAGGGGCAGAGAGAGGAGGACACAGAGTCTGAAGCAGGGTCCAGGCCCTGAACTGACAGCACAGAGCCTGATGCGGAGCTTGAACTCAGAAACTGTGAGTTCATGACCTGACCTGAATTCAGATGCTTAACCGAAAGAGCCTCCCAGGCACCCCAGCTGCTATCATCTTTACCTGTTCTGTTTCAGCTGCAGAGGATTTCCTCTTATGTTATACACTTTCTGTGACTGTCCATGTCTGGTTATTGAGCTTGACTGCCGGAGGTCGAGCCGGCTCTGGCAGGTCCAGGGGTCCCTGAAGGATGGACGGTGTCAGCGAGAGAGAGAGAGAGAGAGAGAGAGAGAGAGAGCGCCCCGGAGATTCTTTCTGATCACCAGGCAGGCATCTCTGTCCTGTTGGTTTTTGTATCTTTATTTAAAGGTTCAGCAACAAGATGAAGTCATAGAAAGGAATTTCTTACAATGGGAGGCCTTTTGTGATATCAATAGTAGAATTATTCCGACCAAGGAAATAACAGAATGTTCTTAGTGAAAAACAGGATAACATATAGGTCAAATTGTATATAGATAAGTTAGGAGTATTTTGTCTGGCTCTCAAGAGGATGAATGTTTCTGCATTGGTTTGTTTGTGGAGACTAACATGGGGTCCCTGAATGGGTCAGTCTTTTGCCCCCGGGTTATGTTTTAGCTACTCGTATCTATCCTCATCCCAGCTGCCAGTGTAAGAGAGGGTGTTTGTGGAAAGTAGGCCTTGAGGAAGGGACTGTTATGTTTCACCAATTAGCTAAGATATATGTGGTAACTATGTTTTGCTCTTAACCCCAAAATAGGCCCTTGGTTTCAGGGCCAGGTTCAATTGTAATTCTTGTGTTCTTAACCCCCTAAGTCTCGGATCGGCAAGGCCCATAGGAAGAGCCTTTTGACAATCACCCATAGAGCTTTCATCTAAAATCTCTTTTGTAAAGGCAGGAATATGCTTTTCCTTATGAGGTATCTGTATTCAGAATATGGGTCTGATATGGAATATTGTGAGGCCTGGTCAGTACCAGTAGGCTTATATCCAACATGAGCCAATAGTAGCAGAAGGAGATACCAGTTTTCATTTCTCATGGCAAGAGCTGCAAACATTGTCACTTCCTTGCTGTAATTGCCATCCAGAGAGGCCAGTGTGGGTCCCGGCACTTGACCCCTTATTTCAACCCCATTTAGACAACTCTGATGCTCAGGCAGCACTTCCTTTGCCATCTTTCCATAGGTATCCATCCCTAGTAATCATCTTCCACTCCAAGCTCTGTCTCAGAATCTTCTTCCAGAGAGGGTTCAACCTGTGATATCTTATAGAATACTATAGAAGAGCACCTGGATTTTCCTCCATTATTGCCTATTTCCAATAGAGCTACCAAGAACATTCTAGTTTATATATTTTTATATTTAGGTGTGGAATTGTTGGATAATGGAGAATTTACTTGCTTAATTTTAGTAAGTATATTTTCTTAAAATGCTTGTACCTATTTACCACTGGAATATGAAAATTCCAGTTGTTCAACATTTTCACCAAATCTTATTGGTTTTTTTTTTTTGTCTTTTGTGTTTTAACCTTTTTAGTGAGTGTTTGGTTGTCTCTCACTAAGGTTTTAATTAACATTTTTATAATGACTAATGCAATTCGGCAGAATTTCAATGTTTACTCAGTATTTACAGACATATACATTTTGCGTGAAGTAGCTTCTTAAGTTTTTTGTATGTTTTTACTGAGCTGTCTTTTTCCTATTGGTTTTAAAAGTCTTCATTATTCTGGATGTAAGTCTTTTTTTTTTTTTTTAATATATGTATTGCTAATTTCTTCTCCTAATCTGTGGTTTACTTTTACATTCCCCTAATGGTGATTTTGATTAGCAGAAGTTTTTAAATTTAATGTCCAGTCATCATTTTTTACATTAATAGTTTTTGTCTTTAATATAACAAATGTTTTCTTCATGCAGGTATTCAATAAACTCTTAATCCACCATTCCCAGAGAAGGGAATTTTTATTATCTTCTTAATGTTTAAAAGATCTGGTGGGGGGCGCCTGGGTGGCTTAGTCGGTTAAGCGTCCGACTTTCGCTTAGGTCATGATCTCGCGGTTCATGGGTTCGAGCCCCGCGTCGGGCTCTGTGCTGACTGCCAGCTCAGAGCCTGGAGCCTGCTTCAGAGTCTGTGACTCCCTCTCTCTCTGACCCTCCCCTGCTCACACTGTCTCTCTCTCTCTCTCTCCTAGAAATAAATTACAAAAAAAAAAAAAAGATCTGGTGGTATTTTTTCATTCCTGATATTTTTAAGCTATGGTTTCACAATTATGCCTTTACTTTTATCTGACTTCATACTTTTCATTCAGCATTTTAAATGTGTCATTCCATTATTTTCTACAAAGTTATAAGGTTTTTTTTCCTAATCGTTGTATTTAAACTAATAACTTTAAAAAATACCCTTAACTTTACATTTTGTTGTTGTTACTGTTTTTTAATTTTTTTAATTTTTAATTTTATTTTTTCCTAAATAGTTTATTGTCAAATTGGTTTCCCTATAACACCCAGTGATCATCCCAACAAGTGCCATCCTCCGTGTCCATCATGCCCCTTCCCCTTTCCCCTACTCCCATTAGCCCTCAGTTTGTTCTCAGCATTCAAGAGTCTCTCATGGATTGCCTCCCTCCTTCTCCCCAACTATTTTTCTCCTTCTTCTCCCCCATGGTCCTCTGTTAAGTTCCTCCTAATCCACCTATATGTGCAAACATATGGTATCTGCCCTTCTCTGCCTGCCTATTTCGCTCAGCATAACATCCTCAAGGTCCATCCATGTTGCTACACATGGCCAGATTTCATTGTTTCTCATTGCCATGGAGTATTCCATTGTATAAATATACCACATCTTCTTGATCCATTAGTCTGTTGATGGACACTTAGGCTCTTTCTTTCCATGTTTTGGCTATTGTTGAGAGTGCTGCTATGAACATTGGGGTACATATGCTCCTATGCATCAGCACTCCTGTATTCCGTAGGTAAATTCCTAGCAGTGCTATTTCTGGGTCATAGGGGAGCTCTATGGTTAATTTTTTGAGGAACCTCTACACTGTTTTCCAGAGGGGCTGCCCCAGTACACATTCCCACCAACCGTGTAGGAGGGTGCCCATTTCTCCACATCATCGCCAGCATCTAGAGTCTCCTGATTTGCTCATTTTAGCCTCTCTGACCAGTGTGAGGTAGTTACTCAGTGTGGTTTTGATCTGTATTTCCTTGATGATGAGGGATGCTGAGCATCATTTCATGTGTCTGTTAGGCATCTGGATGTCCTCTTTGGAGAAGCGTCTGTTCATGTCTTCTGCCCATTTCTTCACTGGATTGTTCGTTTTTTGGGTGTGGAGTTTGGTGAGTTCCTTATAGATTTTGGATACTAGTCCTTTATCTGATACGTCATTTGCAACTATCTTTTCCCATTCCGTCGGTTGCCTATTAGTTTTATGGATTGTTTCCTTTGCCATGCAGAAGATTTTTATCTTGATGAGGTCCCAATAGTTCATTTTTTGCTCTTGATCCCCTTGCCTTTGGGGATATGTCCAGTAAGAAATTGCTGCGGTGGAGGTCAAGGAGGTTGTTTCCAGCTTTCTCCTCTAGGGTTTTGATGGTTTCCTGTCTCACGTTCAGGTCCTTTATCCATTTTGAGTTTATTTTTGTGTGTGATGTGAGAAAGTGATCTAGTTTCATTCTTCTGCATGTTGCTGTCCGGTTCTCCCAGCACCATCTGTTAAAGAAGCTGCCTTTTTTCCATTGGATACTCTTTCCTGCTTTGTCAAAGATTAGTTGGCCATACATTTGTGGGTCCAATTTTGAGTTCTCTATTCTATTCCATTGTTCTATGTGTCTGTTTTTGTGCCAATACCATACTGTCTTGATGATGACAGCTTTGTAGTAGAGACTAAAGTCTGGGATGGTGATGCCTCCCATTTTGGTTTTCTTCTTCAATATTACTTTGGCTATTCAGGGTCATTTGTGGTTCCATATAAATTTTAGGATAGTTTGTTCTAGCTTTGAGAAGAATGCTGGTGCAATTTTGATTGGGATTGTATTGAATGTGTAGATTGCTTTGGGTAGGAATGTCATTTTAACAGTATTTATTCTTCTGATCCATGAGCATGGAATGTTTTTCCATTTCCTTCTGTCTTCTTCAATTTCCTTCATAAGTTTTCTATAGTTTTCATCATACAGATCTCTTATATCTTTGGTAGGTTTATTCCTAGGTATTTTATTGTTTTTGGTGCAATTGTGAATGGGATCAGTTTCTTGATTTCTCTTTCTGTTGCTTCATTACTGGTGTATAAAAATGCAACCAATTTCTGTACGTTGATTTTGTACCCTGCAACTTTGCTGAATTCTTGGATCAGTTCTAGTAGGCTTCTGGTGGAGTCTGACTGGTTTTCTATGTAGAGTATCATGTCATCTGTGAAAAGTGAAAGTTTGACTTCTTCTTTGCCAATTCTGATGCCTTTTATTTCCATTTGTTGTCTGATTGTTGATGCTAGGACTTCCAGCACTATGTTAAACAACAGTGGTGAGAGTGGACATCCCTGTCGCGTTCCTGATTTCAAGTGGGAAAGCTCTCATTTTTTCTCCATTGAGGATGATGTTAGCTGAGGGCTTCTCACAGATGGCTTTTATGATGTTTAAGTAAGTTCCTTCTATCCCGACTTTCTCGAGGATCTTTATTAAGAAGGGATGCTGTATTTTGTCAAATGCTTTTTCTGCATCTATCGACAGGATCACATAATTTTATCTTTTATTTTGTTAATGTGATGTATCACATTGATTGATTTGTGAATATTGAACCAGCCCTGTAACCCAGGAATGAATCCCACTTGATCATGGTGGATAATTTTATGTGCTGTTGGATTTGATTTGCAAGTATCTTGTTGAGGATTTTTGCATCCATATTCATCAAGGATATTGGCCTGTAGTTCTCTTTTTATTTGCTGGGTCTCTGTCTGGCTTGGGAATCAGAGTGATGCTGGCTTCGTAGAATGAGTCCAAGAAGTTTTCCTTTGATTTCTATTTTTTGGAATTGCTTGAGAAGAATGGGTATTAATTCTGTTTTCAATGTCTGGTAGAATTCTCCAGGGAAGCCATCTGGCCCAGGGCTCTTATTTGTTGGGAGATTTTTGATAACTGATTCAATTTCTTCACTAGTTATGGGTCTCTTCAGATTTTCTCTCTTCCCATGTGAATTTTGGTAGTGAGTGTGTGTTTAAGAATTTGTCCATTTCTTCTAAGTTTTCCAGTTTGTTGGCATATAAAAGGCCGGTCTCTATGTCCCAAGCCACGCCTCGTTTCCAGATCTTAGTCCAAGGGACCCATTGATATTGTCCAAAATATAAACCTGAAGGCTGAGTCCCTCAGAGCAGTTTCAGGCAAGCCACCTCCCCACTGGGAATCAAGCCAAGCTGAGCTAGGGGATGGAGCTGAGCCAGAAGAGCAGAGGAGTGGCCTCAGGCGCACTCCTTCCCCTCAAGGTCGAGCTGGAGCATAGGAGCAATTTCTACCAGAGTCGCTTGGGACCAGTGCGTCCAGCTCAAGGTCAGCTGCACAGTTGGAAATGGATCCCTCTGTGTCCTGAGCTGAGGTTTTCTCTTCTCCTGGGACAGGGACAGTTCCTTGAGCAGTTTCAGCCTCTCTTTCTTTTCCTGTGGATTCCCCGCAGCTCCTCGCATAGGGGGCTCCCTTCCCACCCTCCTGTCTCCAGTCCCGGCCCCTTTCTATCTTCCCCAGTTCACACTCACACTAGAAGGTTTTCTCAGTGGACTCTGTCTCCTTTTCCTCCGAAACTCCTGGATTCTGTAAGGGTTCCTATGGCTTCAGGCTTTCTCCTTGTGAGAGATGGGGGAGAGTGAAACGTACAGAGCCCCCTACTTCTCTGCCATCTTGCCAGAGAAGCCATAGCGTCCAATCTGTTGTTGTTCTTGTTTACTCTTTCCTCACTGTTGAAATTATCTAGTAATTTATCTAGTAATTATTTAGTAATTCTTCACAAAGCCTTTCATTTCCTCCACAATTTCATTTGAGGTATTATTTTAGTCTCATTTTATATAAACAATTGGTAATTCAGGTGGTTTTAATGAAGATAAAAATGAAAAATTTAGGTTGTTTTTCTAAAAAAAATTACAGATAATACTTATGGTTATTTTCATTCAAACCTCTCCATGCCCTACTTGCTCTAGTTTAAAGGTATTACAAAAGTTCCTCAGCAGCGGATCCTTAGATGGGGATTCATTTGCACGTAATACATTAAGGAAACATTTGTAAGCAAACGAAGAAAGGAGTGGAGGAAGGAGAAGAAGGAAAGGGAGCAGTTCGGCAAAGGGTGCAATTTTCAGCCATGTCCCAGCCTCAACCAGAAATTACACTAGATGTTTCTTCTTTCTGGCTCTGGGAACAAGAGCTGGGTTTACACTTGTGTTCATTATGTATTGACTAAGACATGACTGTGAGTTACCTCTCCTCTCTGCTTGTATAAGCAAATCTTCTCCAGTACCCCGGGGGCAGTCTCCTAAACAACAGTTGCAGCTGAGGGCTTGCTTATAAAATCAAACACACTGTAAAGCTGGGCAAGTGTCACAGACCGAAGAGACAAGGGATCTAAGGGGACCTGAGCTGAGCTTGGAACGTTTCCAGTATACTAACCTTAACCATCCATTTCCCTCTAACTTCACACTCAGTCTGTACCTACACCTAATCTTAAGTAATCTTTGTTTACACTTTATAAATATTTCGAAATGCAAATGTTGATTAAAAAAATCTACTTTATTAATGTATTTATCTCTCTCATCATATATAGGGAGAATACTGGCTATGAAGAGATTAAAAATGCTTAACGATATCATTATAATGGATATAAATAATTTATTTCAAGTTAATATTTTAACAGTGTTATACTGGGTTTATTGTTTAATAATGTAACCAGAAAATCTCGCTAGTTTTATTTCAAGAAGATTGATTGTACTGTAAGTAAAATGAGAGATCGATGCCTTGAGGATTTTATAAAATTTTACAACTTCTAAAGTCAACCAACTAGTTAGTATCAGAATCTACTATTTAATGACAGGCTTATAGAAATTCAGTGAATATTCTTTTAATAATTTTAAGCTTCAGTTTTCCTTAATTCCAAATATCTGTAGCTGAAGCCATTGTCATCTGAAGTCTAACCATTGAATACTTTTGTGTGGTGAGGGACACAGAGAAGCAAAGGAAAAAGTATTTGATTCCAAGATAGGAATAAGTTCACTAATGCTCAATGTATTATAATTAGAACAGACCTTCTTGTTAGTATATTCATGAATTACTATATATTATCTATGCTGTTCCAGTCTGCTTTGATTTTCTTGAAATAAAAGCAGCAGGATTTAATAGTTATGTTATTAAAATGTTTTAACCTGCATAAATTAGGATATGATGGCTCAATAGTAAATAAGAGAAGTTTCCTGTAAAGATAGCAATAACTAAAAATTCATCTGATTTTCACTAAACTATGAAAACTTTTAATTTTAAAAGTAGGCCAAGACTATCTCAAGATTAGATTTTAATAAAGGATTGCAAATACCATATTCTTCTAAATTTTGATTCAGCTAGCAAAACTGTAAGAAAGAGCCTGAAAAAGTAGCTATTTCCAAATAAATCTGATTATTTGCAAACATGTCAGTGAAAGAAGTTTTGTCCTGAATTTATTTAAAAATTTTAGAAAGTATTTATTCTATCTGCATATTTCTGTTTATCAACACATATTTCTTCCCATGCATGAATCAAAGGAACATATTAACTTTCAAAAATATTATTGAAAGTTTGGATAACATTTGTTGATATAGTTTCAGCCAGTGCTAGAGAGAACATAAAGTGCTGAAGTTCTTCAAAGGGTGACAACCCAGGCCAGTTTATTCAAACTAGTATGAAAAATATACCTCTGAGTCCTCTGTTACTGGACTCAGAAGCTATGGCTAATGGGTAGAAGTAAGGCTAGCTGGATGTGTGAACACCTGAGTTGTTTATACTGACTATGACACTAACAGTAGGAGACTTCATGATTCTACCATAACCACCTAATTACTGAACTTCCTGCCTCAGCGTAATCTCTTTTGCTAACACATGAAGACTATCCCCTTGTATTTTCACATTTCGCTGTGGAAAGATTATCTCGAAATCCCTCCCCTGTCCTTTCAAGAATTTCATGTAAGTAGACCATTCAGTGACCCATATCCCATTACTATGTGTTCTACGTGTATCTGAACTCTGTTCAACAAAGGATGAAAGAATGCAAAAAGTTGAGGGGGAGACAATGATGGCAACTTATTCTGGTTACCGGAAGCAGAGAAGGACAGGTTTCACAGGGATTCACACAGATAAGCCATACTGGAAAGATGCTGTCTCTAGACCAGCTGGGAAGGAGAACGCACATGGCCCTGCATTACTCCATCCTTACACTTCCACAGAAGTCTTCTGCAAATATATAGCCTAAGAAAGTCCAACTCATTTAATGATTCATTAAAGAAAAAAAAAGAACGAGTCGGGAAAGGAAAATATAGAAAAATTTTGGCAAAATTTATCAGAAACAATTAATACTGACCAGAAGAATATTTCATAGAGAAAATGAAAATTAAAGCCTCCTTGTAGAAGGTACAGGAGGAGGGTGATGAAGAGAGGTTAATTTTATGTGCCAACTTGGCTGGGCCATGGCACCCAGATACTTGGTCAGATACTAGCCTAGATATGTGAAGGTCAGTTTTAGATTGAGATTAACAACGAAGTCATAGACTGAGTAAAGCAGGGTAGTCTCTGTACTGTGGGTGGGCCTCATTCAGTGGAATGCCTTAAAAGAAATGATTATAGTGCCCTGAGTCTGTCTTTAATTTTTTTTTATGTTTTATTTATTTCCGAGAGAGAGAGAGAGAGAGAGAGAGAGAGAGAGACAGCATGAGCAGGGGAGGGTCAGAGAGAGAGGGAGATACAGAATCTGAGGCAGGCTCCAGGCTCTGAGCTGGCTGTCAGCACAGAGCCCAAGGCATGGTTCGAACCCATGAACTGTGAAATCATGACCTGAGCCAAAGTTGGATGCTCAACCAACTGAGCCACACAGGCGCCCCCCTGAGGCTCTCTTTAAACTTGAGCTATAATATCAACTCTTCCCTGAGTGTCCAAGCTGCTGCCTACCCTACAGATTCTGGACTTGCCATACTCCACAACTGCATGAGCCAATTCCTTCAAATAAATCTTTCTCTCTGTATATGTGTGTCTATATCTGTCCATATCTATATCCATATTTATATGTATCCACACATTTACATTTGTTTATATATATACACACATATATACATACATACATATATAAGTATATGTATGTGGAAGAGGAATGAAAGAAATAGAAAAGGAAAGAAAGCTATATGCAAAGCTATATTATATGTTAAACATTTTTTTAAAAGTTTATATTTCTGTACTTGATTTGGTATTTTTGTCTCTAATTTCAGTGAATTTAAAAATGCTTTATTCACACAAAGTAGTTTAAATAAAGCTGATTTAATTTAGCCACCAATTACTTGTTGACATGAGTATGTTCCACTTTTTAGAATCTGGTTATCATGCAAACATGATTGATTTGTGCTTTGAGTGATTATAAGATCACTGGATGATCTAAATATATGTTTTCACAGCATAAGATTTTTCAATATTGCCTAACTTCCAGCATGATAAAAACTATAACCGAAAAAATGAGTATTATTTCAACAACAGAGGGCTTTTCGGTGTAGCTAGTAATCTTGTGAAAGAAAAGAGAATAATTAGATAATACTTAGGCCTCTTGCCAGCAAAAACTTTTTGTGTGAAATGTGTACATTGGGTTAGCATAATTTTCATCCTCAGAAAAAGCTTCATGTTATTGCAGTCATTTTTAATAAAAAACTAAATGACTTTTAACTCTATTTAAGGAGGGGTAGGATATTTATGAGGAAACGGGCTTTAGGAAGACTCAAGGGGAAATGTCAGTCCTCGCTCAAGAAGAGCGGAAATGTCACTTTGCATTTTAAAAAACATGATCATGACTTTGCTGTAAAATTCACAAAATCTTTTATGGCAAGGGAAAACTTTACATGATTAGTTGGCACCGTACATAGATATAGATCAAATCATAACTACTGTGCCTCCTGGAGAAATGTTCATTGACGTCCAGAGAAGACAAGCCCTTGAATATCACGGTGCTGTTTGCACTTGTATTTGAGTGCAACTGCACCACAAAGACTACCACATTAAACTCTGTCAATTCTCAAATTTCAATTGTCTGCATGAGTAAGCATCATTTCCTAATAATAGCTAGGAAGACTGTTTTCAGTTGTAAACACTTTTCCTTTTGATGGAAAAAATACTATGTATGTCCTTAAGAGCTTCTCCAGGGTTAAGACTTGTTCTAAACGTTTTTTCCCCCTTTGTGAATACTGATGTGTATTAGTTTTAGCACATGCTCAAAACTATGCTAAATTTAATAGACTTCTTTTAGTTTTTTTTAGTAAAAGTTTTATATGCACATGATGAAAAATATTCTAAAAATTCTAAGATAATAATTGGAAAGTGAAGTATTCCTTTAATTCATCCTATTTTTAAAATTTTTATGTTTATTTATTTTTGAAAGAGAGATTGAGAGTTGGAGAGGGACAGAGTGAAAGGGAGACACAGAATGAAGCAGGCTCCAGGCTCTGAGCTGTCAGCACAGAATCTGGATGCAGAGCTTGAACTCATGAACCAAACCCTGAAAATTTTTCTTTTTAAGCTTTACCACTTACGTAACCAAATTGCAGGAGGATCATCCACATAATATGTTTTCAGTTCTAAATGTACAAAATGTTGGAATCTACTAAAAATGCTATGAATGTAACATGGTGAGCTAGGGAGGAGATAACCAAAGCATCCTTGATTAAATGATGATAAAATATAGATTGTAAGATATGTAAAAATTAAAAAAAAATAAAGTGATATTATCAAAGAGAAAAAAGTTATCAAAAATAGATCTGGGAATATAAATTCCTTTACCTAACAAAACTTCATTCCTTTTCAAAAGGAAAATGGCATTGGGAGTACTTATGAATTGAAATACAATGCAGTAAAATGTAATGTCCCATTTGTTGACTTTTAGTAGAGTTAATATTTACTCTAAACCAAAAACCTTCTCATCGTCCTGGTATTATGAATTTTTGTCGGCTAAAAACTGAAATTACAAGGTAAGGAATGTAACATAGGGAAGTGTTTCAAGGAAAGACAGGTGTTGATAAAGTATAGAACAATAAAAAAAAAACTAGGAACTTAACTATTGAAAAAGGAATGATTTAATAAATCTTTAAATATATAAAGGGCTTTGTGGAAGTATGGTAATCAATATTTTTTCTTACATTGAAGACAGAACAAGGGAAACTAGGCTTAATATTAAGCATGACGGATTTGAGTTAGCTAGTAGTAAAATACTTTCTGACAGTGAGAAAGTTCAGTGAATCTCTTTCAAAGGTCTTTTAAACAAGAATGGATTTTTACTTTTATTCTTTATGCATTGCCTGACTGAGGATCGACAAAACTAGGTGATATGATCTATTTTCACACTTACAAGTCATTATATAAACCATGGATTGTGTATGAAACATCCTCTCTAAAACCCCTCCCCAGAAGTTAAAAAAATCTTTTTTTCTTAAGATTTTGTTTTTAAGTAATCTGCACACCCAGCGTGGGGCTCTAATTCACAATCCCGAGATTAAGAGTTGCATGTTTTACCAACTAAGCCAGCCAAGTACCCCTGAAATCACCTTTATTATGGAAAAATTAATATTAAATTGACTTGGAACGATATGATTCTATTTGATGTGATCCACTCCTAAGTATGTTATTTTTGTTTTTAAGTTTGGACCAGTAACAGGGATAGGAAGGGACTGAAAACCCAAACATGAAAACCGAAAGACAACGTTCCTTAATATGTTTCACAAGTTATTGAGTATTTTAAAATTCACCTTTTCTAAAGGCCAATGTCAATTAAAAAAATAAAACATTTACTTATCCATAGATTACTAATGGTAAAGTGTTTGGGACATAAAATAACTTCCTGTCTTTGTTCAGCTTGTTCAGGGTTCACAGTTTCTTCTAAGTAACTCAGAGAACTTCTCATGAGCTATTCTCACTTAAGATGAAAACAAAACTTACTTTTCCAAAGATCTTTCATGTGCAGCCACCCATCGGGAAGGAGATTCTTTACACCGCTCTATGATGTCTCCCCCTACACAGGCTGCCAAACTTGATTAAACTTTCTAAAAACAGGATATCCCTGAGCAGCCTTCTGTAGCCTTAAGTTTCAGTAGCAAAAATGACAGGATAAGGTTTACTATTATTCATCTAACTTTGATTTTAAAATGCCTTTTTTTTTAAGAAAAAAACAAAGTTCCATTTAATAGAGAACTTGTCTTTTGGTCTAAGGTCTGTGAGGGCAGAGCAGTCTATATGTGTACAGACAAGGACAAGAAAAGATTTATTTTTAAGGCTAGAAGTTTAAATTAATTTAGTTTAAACTGATAATGAATTACAAGAACTTTCTAAAGTTAAATTGAATCTTTGAAATATCTTTACATATCATAATTGCATGAAGCATATTTTTCAGACTGCTTGCAAAAAATCATTTTGTTTATCATCCCCAGGCTAAGATTTTTTTTTTCTTTTCTTTTTCTTTTGGTTAGGAAAATTCTCATAAGCTTGCTATTCTGACTTAAAGAGCTTTCATGAGATTTAGGCTCTGGGCATGATCGAAGATTCAGGAGCCTGGGTTTTAGCTGTCCTTGATAATTACTTTTGAAAAACAATGACTAATTCTATCAGCTTTCTGAAAAGGGTATAAATCTTGATGTTATCAGATATTTTGTCTGCTGAAACAAATAGAGAAAGAAAAGAATCAACCGTTAGTCCATTTGGATTACTTGGTTGCATTCATGCATTTTCTCTAGCTTGTACCGGAAATATAAGCGTGAAGAACAAAGTTCCTTTCATTTGTTAACTCTTACAATAACGCTAGATTGTCTCCAGTTTTCAAATAACTCTTGGTTCTGAAAGGACATATGAAAGGGAAGTTACTGCACAATAATGTCAATGTTGAAATGACAATGAGAGAAACCAAGGAAATAGAACACTAATAAGGTTCATGGAAACTTGTCATGACTCAGGTTAGGAATAAGAAAATGTCTTCTCTAGACTAGCAGGAGTATTGAAATAGTATACCTCACCCTTACTTATGGATGACACATAGGGAATGTCTAATTCTCATTTATTCTCTGAAATGTTCCTAACATTAGTATCTTGAGAAAATTGTGGTTAAAACAGGCAAATTATTTTTACATTTATTAAACAGTGTATTCAACTTAAATTCATTTTTGAGTAGCTGTGTTATAGGAAATGGGGTAAAGCAGAGAACAAAACAATAATCCTACTTAACTAGATTTTGCAGTTAAGATCATTTTGAAATTGGAGAATTAGGAAAATGATGGAGATGACAAAATGCAAAATGATCTAGCAAGAAAAGCTCATTTGAAATCTATCATGGGTTGGATCTGTTTACATATATGTAAAGGTAATTATAGCTAAACTCTTTATGACAGTGCTTTGCAAAACCCACATCTAGCATGCTTAAAAGATGATAGTATTTCTATGGTAAAGGAAAGAGATCTGAAGCACTCTGTATTGGACTTCACAAAATAAGTGTGTGTGGGTATATGTAACATAATAAATTTTATATATTTATATAAATAATCAAATTCTATAAAATATTGAAATATTGCATTTGCAAAAAAATGAATTTCTTTTTTCTTTTCTTATTTTTATTTAAATTCTAGTTAACATACAGTGAGTGCAATATTGGTTTTCAGGACAAATCCTTTTAATAAGAAAATTGAACTTACATCTGTAAACATTACCTTTGTTATATTAAGATTTGTTTTTAACTTGGTGTTAAAATACAATTACAGGAAATTCAGCTTGGTGACCACATTCAAGCGCTTGGAGGGTGGCACTTTCGGACAGAGTATGTGCGTTGAATCCATGTTCAATCCCCCGTACTTCGTTCCATGTTTCTCTTCCATTTTGGTGTTCTTAAGTTATCTCCTCTATCATAAAGAGGTAAACCTGCTAAATTCCTTAATTAACAATGAAACAGTCATTAGGCAAATCCTTCTGAGTAATACATCATTTGTCTACTCCCAGGAGAAACATTTTAGGAGGGTCCTTCTGAATTGCTTCCACCCCAGGTTTATAGTCAAAATCCCCAACAGCTTCTTGGCTTCCAATTCTATAAAACATTATAGAATTTTAGCATGCTCACAGCAATATCAGTATAAAACATGTAAAATGTGGTTTTCACAATGTTAAAAAATACTATTGTTGGTCAACACTGTTTAAGAATTATCTTCTAATTTCTTTTTTTTTTTAATTCTTTTTTTTTTTAATATTTGTATTTATTTCTAGGAGACAGAGAGACAGCGTGAGCAGGGGAGGGTCAGAGAGAGAGGGAGATACAGACTGTGAAATAGGCTCCAGGCTCTGAGCTGGCAGTCAGCACAGAGCCCGACGCGGGGCTCGAACCCACGAACGCGAGATCATGACCTAAGTGAAAGTCGAACGCGCAACCAACTAAGCCACCCAGGCGCCCCATGAATTATCTTCTAATTTCTTATACTCAGCATCAATGAGAAGCATTTTTTCACGTAAGTCAGCAGTAGCAAAAGACTGCAGACATTTTCTCTGACAGAAACTCCTATTTAAGCCTTAACAAAAATGCTGATAGAATTGCTTTTTCATATTATATTTTAAGATTGTGACTATTATTCAAATTTACCACCTTCTATTTTACAAATTTTCCCTCTTTTATGGTTAACAGCTTTCCCTCTCTTATGGTTGAGCTTTCTTCATTGAAGTTTCTTGATCAGGTAAATGTATCATTGAACTTTCTCAGTTGAAATTTCCTGATCCATTTAAATGCTAAATCCATTTCAATTTTGTATTCCAAATATTTTTAAATCCTGATAAAGATTTTGCTTGGGTGTGCACAAATTTTGGGTGTGCTAGTCTTCACTAGCATACAGATCACAATATTATATAAATATTATTCATCAGTGACTGTTTTAATAAACTTTTTTCAAAATATAAGGTATATATTGAAAATCATCTCTTCTTAAACAAATCAAAAGTTGACAGCTTGATGAATTATCACAAACTAAATCTACCTGAGAAATCTTCATCTAGCACAATGGAGGGGGGCGTATCCAGCACCCTGGGTAACCATCTCATGCTCCTTTTTATCACTACCCCGACTTTCCAATTCAAAGGAAACAGCAATACTAACTTTTAACATCATGTTTTATATTGGCTCTTTTGGAATTTCCTATTAATGGGATCATATGGTACATTTTCTGTGGGATATAGGTTTTTGGGTTTTTTTGCTCTGTTTAGTTTCACTTTTGTTTTGTTTGTTTAGTTTTGACCTATTCTTATTCCACTACATAAATACGCTATAACTAATTTATCCATTTTGCTGTTAACATGCATTGAGGTATTTCTAGTTTTTATTTATTATGTGTAATGTTTCAATAAACATTGTGGTACCTATCTTTTGTTTTACATAGGTATAAATTTCTACATAAGAATTTTTTGGTTGTAGAAGCATTTGTTTAGCATTAGGAGACTATGTTATACAAATTTTATTCCTACCAGCACTATTTATTAATTTCTGTTGCTCAACATCTTTACTGACAGTAGATATTTTCAGAATTTAACCTCTGCGGTATGTGCAACCTAAACTCAGTTGATTAATCTAGTGCCACCTAATATGATCAAATCTATGGTTTAAATTTACATATAGATATCTTCTCAATAAAAATAAAACAAAGCAAAAGAATATATGACTTGAACATAAGATTACTGTCGCTGAAATAGTCTAAGGTAGTGTCTCTGTGATAGCTTGTATATTCACTACCATGCTGAATATTTTAAGATTTTATTTTAAATTGATTGGTTTTGATATGTCTTTGTGGGAAAAAATCATCTTTTTTCCTATCATTTTCTTCAAGGTTTATAAGTAGTGCTATTAACCTGTGCAACCTAAATTCAGTGGATTAATCTGGTGCAATAAAAGCATCCATACCAAATAAAAAATTGTACTTTTGATAAATAGACTATTACTGAACTACTAACCTCACTGATTGAAATGGTCTAATGAGAAGGTCAGGAAGAGATGTCCTACACAGTATTGCTGCTGCTGAGTCATTTTCTATTAGTGGGCATTATCTGTAAAATCTTATAGGTATAATAAAAACTTGAAAAATAAAAGCACATAAAATCAAAAGCAAAGCTGAATAATTTAAATATTCATGCACAAACTTTTCATTGATAATTAAAAAAGAAAATTGACTGAAGTAATAAGACTACCTGTGATGATTAAATGTGTTAATCAGGGGAGATGTTCATTGTTTTAAATGTTAAAATGTTTTTTCATGGCAGATGCTAAAAATAAAGCTTTGAAGATCAAAATAATAACATTTAAATACAGGAGTTTTCAGAAAAAGCTACACATGGTGTTCAGCTATAATTACAAATGTAAATTTTTGAATGAATGTAAGAAATAATCGAAATCTTCCCAAAAAATTGTAACGCACTATGAAACACCATAGTACACTTGTTAGGAAGCAATGTTTTTCTTTTTCAATTGGAAAGAAAGAAAGAGAAAAAGGGGGCAGGGAAAGGAAGGAATGAAGGAAGGAAGGGAGGGAGGGAGGGAGGGAGGGAGGGAAGGAGGAGAAAGGTAGGAAGAAAGGTCCATTAATATGTTTTGATGTTATAGAATCTTAAATTTAAGTTAAATAAAGTAAGGCTAAGATATAAAGCCATCACCAGAATTGAAAATTCAGAGAGCTTTAAAATTCACTTTGACCATGAAATTTTAATTCTAGTTTGTAAACAATGAATATATTCCCTTTCAGCATTTCTTGATAGAAAGCCTAGACAATGTACTTTCTGAAATAAACTTAACACATTCTCAACAAGTTAAATTTCACCTTATAAATATAAAATTTATGTAGCACTTCACACACACACACACACACACACACACACACACTTTTTTAAGTGACCTCTAAGCCCTCGTGGGGTTTGACTCATGACCTCAAGATCAAGAGTCACATGCTCTCCTGACTGAGCCAGCCAGGCATCCCTAGGTAGCACATCTTATATTTAAAAAGGGTTTTACAACTGGCACCCTTTTTTTTTTCTATTTTATTTTTTGCATTCTATACAAATCTTTTTAGTCTACTCATGATTGTGAATTTTATATACTATTTACACATTAACATAGATTCTTGGGGCAAATCAAATATAATTTGTAGATTAATTCAAATGCTAAAACAGGTGCAATAATGACAGAAATCCCTGCTGCTGTCAATCTGCATAAATCAATCACTCAATCAGAAATATTTTTTCATGTATCCTGACCTGACTTAAGACCCTTCATATTCTGACCCTGTTAAAATTCAAAAATTTTTTTCACAAATGCAACATTTTCAAGTTTTAGGTCACGCTGGCCAGCTCCATTTTTAGGGAACTTGTTTTAATGCACAGTGGCTCCATGCTTTTAATTTCATTGTCCTCTCTCTTGTCCCTTCCATCCTCCATTTAACTAAACCTATTTAGTTTGCTCCCTTAAACAGTGACAACATTTATGTCTGTGCCACAACTCTGATCTATAACTTATGAGTTATATACAGCATATCACTTATATGTATTGATAAGTATTTGTCAACTAAGCTTAATCTGATCACCTAATTATACCTTCCTGAGGGTGTGGCTTGTGCAATATTTATTCTTATTACTTTACAGAAGCTAGCAAGAAAGTTTGATGTTTTAAGTGAGTTTAAAGGGTCGCCTGGGTGGCTCAGTCGGTTAAGCATCCGACTTGAACTCAGGTCATGATCGCACGGTTCATGGGTTCAAGCCCTGGGTTGGGCTCTGTGTTGACAACTAGCTCAGAGCCTGGAGCCTGCTTCACATTCTGTGTGTCTCTCTCTCTCTGACCCTCCCCTGCTCATGCTGTCTCTCTCTCTCTGTCTCTCTCTCTCTCTCTCAGAAATAAATAAAACATTAAAAAATGTTTTTTAAATGAGTTTAAGGCAGCAATACCTGATACCTTTTTTCACTGTTTTACTGAATGGAAATCCTTGTAAATATATTAACTATCAACTACTAAGATGTTTATTTTTAAGCAGTGTGTTCATGCCATTACAGTTTGTCCAATTTCTGCCCCAAATTTTTCTTAGTGTCTCATCTAGGCACTTTATTTTTTTTTTTAATTTTTTAATGTTTTGTTTATTTCTGAGAGAGAGAGAGATAGCATGAGCAGGGGAGGGCCAGAGAGAAAGGAAGACACAGAATCAGAAGGAGACTCCAGGCTCCAAGCTAGCTGTCAGCACAGAGCCCAACATGGGGCACGAACCCACTAACTGTGAGATCATGACCTGAGCCGAAGTCGGAGGCTTAACCGACTGAGCCATCCAGGGGCCCCTCATCTTGGCACTTTAAACAATGTTAAGAGGGAATGGCACCAATAGTGCCCTCTAAAATGTTCAGGAGAATGCTAGTAGCTCAGAGTGTGGAAGAAAATTTACTTCTGCATGAAGATTGTCTGGACAATTGAACCAACTTACCCCAGTAAATGTGACATCAAAAAATATTTATCATTAGAAAGCTGCTTTGCATGGCATATATGCATTCAAAATTTATCCAACAAATGTATATTGTGTGCTTATTAAGGGTTAGATGAGTCAAATAGGCAAAGTCTGCACTGTCATGACCACACAAATAGTGAGTGAAAAGTGTCAAGAACTGAGGTCATAAAATGTCTTCTGGTCAAATCATGAGGGTTTGGTTGAAATGGCAGTTTTCTGTAAATATGTGATGGAAAGCCATGGGAGATTTGTAGATATTGCCAACATTTCCTCTTGGCAGCTGCTGTTTCTCAAAGTTGAGCTCTATTATTGATATACTTATGTATATCAATTGATTATATTGATATACATAAATATATGCAAATTGTATATTACAAAATGTAATATACAAAATGTGTATATGTTAATTATATATGTTATTATATAAAATTATGCACACATGTGTATTTATATATCAGAATTTTAACAGTGGTTGCATCTAGTGATGGAAGTGAGAGCGTTAGCCAATCTCCATGGCTACGCCGTATGGATCCTGGGGAAAAAACCCATAAGCCTGCTATAGGATCATGTCTTGATTGTGTCACTGCACCTTCACGTTCCCTGCATTCTATACCCACCAAGATGATCTTTCTAAAATAAAACTTTGTTGAGATTATTTACTGTTAAATCCCATCAGTAACTCTCTATTGTTGTCATGTAAAAACTCAGAAGTTTTAAGAAAACCTAAAAAGCCCTCAGCCTTGTATCTCCTTTATTGTCCTCTTAGCACAATATTCAAATCAACATAATCTTCTTAATGTCACTAATATCCAACCTCTTTCAAGCCTAGAAACTCATCTCTTTGGAGGAGTTTCTTTCCTATGCCCCTGGACAAAACACAGGTGTCAACTTCTCTGAGAAGACCTCCCAGCTCTTTCAAGGGTGCCCTTTCAAGGTGAGCCTCTGACATCCACCACTAAGTTCCTGGCATAATATTTATTAACTAAATGTCCTGTGTTCATTCATCAAAAATAATGATATTGTGAGACTCTATTTAGAAGGCACTTTTCAGTAGGGACACAAAAGGCAGTACTTACATATTTATTTAGGCAATGCTTTTAGACCAGGGAAAAGCTAACCTGATCAATAAGAGATTTGGAGGGAGATAATTTTTAAAATAATGGTAAATATATGTTTGCTATTATAAAGAAATATGAATATGGATACATTTCTGAATGAATCCAGCTTTTACCCGTCCTATTACAATTCAACTTGCATGTAATGCCAGATTCATTTTCCTTCTAAAACAGGAAGTTCTTTCCCTTGATGGAAATCTTTATGGACTTCATTTAATCTACTGCCTAATGTGCAAATATCTTATGGTTGCATTCAGTCTTCTACATTA
Organism: Hyaena hyaena; assembly: GCF_003009895.1. NCBI lineage: Eukaryota > Metazoa > Chordata > Mammalia > Carnivora > Hyaenidae > Hyaena > Hyaena hyaena. Next base: position 834,578 of record NW_024081256.1, on the reverse strand, counting down.
GCTTTCTTATCTGTGATGGTAAAGAAAAAGAAATTACTCTGTAGAACTTACCATCTGAATTTCTGCTTCCTAAGGGAGAAACAAAATAATTCACTTGGGCATATACTCTTTGTTAAGAAAAATACCAAGGTGGGATTTTTTGCTGTGAGACAGTAAATCTTCAAGGCATTGTCCAGAAGGCAGAAGTGAGATAAAATGAAGTAAATTGCTTTGCATAACACAGTAAGATGATAGTTTAGCTTATTCAGGCAAGTAGGAAGGAAGAAAAGTACTTGGGGATAGCAAGGGTAGGAGAATCCTAAAAAGATACCAAGAAACTAGTTTTTAAATAGCAGAGCATAGGAGAGACCAATGCATCCATTCTATTAAAAATAGAACCCCCTAAATTTTAGTTAGGCACCTGGCTGCCATAGTAATAGCTACATTTCCCAGCCTTTCTTACAAATAGATGTTGCCAGGAGACTAATGGGGGACCAGTGGGTTTTGACCAGAAGTATTCAGGTTATGGCTTGTCTATATAAAGAAAGCCCTACTTGCCATAGGCTTTTTTCTTCCCCCTTCTCATGGACTGGGAAATAATGGACACTAAAAGCCACCCTTTGAACAAATAGAACTACCATCCCCACCCTGTTCTACTCATCTCTGTACTATTAACCAGTGGAAATAAAGTTCTACTTTACTTGAGCCATTGAATTCATGGTTCATTTTGTTTCAGTAGCTCTATTACTAGAAAGGATTACTAATATCTAATTTTAATACCTTTCTTATGCTTTTCTACAATTTATTCTTCCTGTTACTCCAACACTTCAATAAAAGCCTCCTACATTTTCATTCTTATGTAAGTGATTGGCATGTGCCCCCCAAAAAGGATAATTTGGAAAAAAATATTCTGTAAGAATAGAACTTGCTGAAATTAAGAAGTAAGTAGAAGCAGAAAATTAGAATCAGATGTAAGGATGAGAAGCCTAAGTTCTCTCTGAATCCCTAGAGAAATGCAGAAGAAAGAATGGGTTTTCTTTTGCATTTGTACTAGTAGTTTTATTTAAAGCCTAAAGACAAGTTATCCTGGCAGAATGGAGGCCTTGAGCTTCTCACATAAGTGACGCTTGGGTCACATTACTTTTCCTACCTCATCTCTTTTTCTCATTAATGAACCCTTTGCTCTACTCAAAATAAGTATAGTTGCCTGGCTTCAGAATAGGTCATGTACTTAAATAGACTATTTTCTTCAAGTTTTGCCCCTTTGTCAACACATGTCCACTTTTCTCTCCCTGCCTTTTATTATACTGTATTTTAGCAGTTTGTTCTCTAGCAAGTTGGAAGGGAAGACTTGCTTATGGATAACCCAAAATATCTAGTATATTTTAAATAAACTTACTGGTATCTTTTGTCCTTCTTTTATGACGTCTGTTATTTAGTCTTTAACTTCAGTCATGTAAAACTGAGGTATTCTTGAAGTTCACAAATATCTGGAGGTTGCCATAGGTTTATTAAACTTCCCCCACATAAATTTAGTAATTTCATATTTCAGTGTATTAGAAAATGAATGACTTGGATGATGAGTGATGTACTTTGACTCTGTAGCCCAGATAAATTAATTACTTATTATTAACCAATTATTAACATGGTATGGGTAAGAGTAAGTTGCTAATTCAACTCTCCCCCCCTTATAATTTGTCACTGAACCTACTTATAATAGTCTTTATTTATGCTTAACTTTTTTTCTTTTTGAGCAAATATATATAAAGACAATTTTAGTATAATTGTACACTTTGAATTCACATGTATGTCACAAAAATGAAATCAAGGAAATGATTCAATTATACGGACAATTTCTTCTCTAGTGAAAATCTTACTGATTCTGTAACAGATTCCAAAACCTGGGGCAGACAGTTGAGATACTAAGTAAATGAAATCTATGTCTTATTCTCAAAAAAAAAATAGTTGAGAAGAAGGGGAAGGGGTAGACATATAGACAATACATTATAATTAGGCAATATTTAATTAGTATGAATTTTAGCAGTATGAATTTTAGCAGAAAATTTATGAATATATTTATTAAAATGAAATAATTTTCCATTTGCATGCTCAAGTCTATGATGGCCCTATTGGTAGACAATACTGTTATGATTCTTGCTGCCAAAGCTTTTGAAATCATCCACCTACAGGCTGAAAATATTAAGTTAGTGAAAATATTAGGAACTTTCCAGTTTCTTCAGTGAGAACATAGCTCATTGCTTTGCAATTTTCTACCGTGACCATATTTGGTCTTCCAAGGCTACAGCTTGCACACGTGGGTTTCCATGCAAAGGTATAAGTTAGAATGCCAGCTTACCCCCAAGAATGTCTTTTGCCTCAATTTAGTAATGTTCCAACATCTATTAATTCCAATAGTCATGTCCTCCTTATCTCTAGCAATTTCTTTCCTTGGAATCTGGATTACTTTTTTTTTTTATTAATTCCTATTTTACTTTTCTTCTTTTTTTTAGCAATTTTTTTTCTTTGTATTTGGTTTTTTTTTTTTTTTTTTTTTTTTTTTTTTTACCTTTCAAGGGAGGTTACCCTTTGATCTGTGATCTATGTTACTCTTCCAATGGAACTACCTCTAGAAACTTAAGGTGATTTTGTCACTCTTCTAAAGTGGTTACTTTAAAGACTGCTCAGCTTCTGTCTTCCTTAACTAGAGACACTTTTAAATTTTTAATTTTAATATCTGATGGGGTATCCCACAACTGCTATTATAATTGTTATTGCAAGTGTAGAGGGACTAGCAGAGGCACAAAAGATTGGTGATCAATTTGCTTAACAATATGGTTTCAGAAAAGACCTCATGGAGAAGCTAAGTATTGGAATATGAACATGCCTTAGGCAGTTTGGACAGGTGGTAAAATATATTGCAGTGTGGGTCTCATGAGAAACGGCTCAGAGGTGAGACATACAAAGGTACTTTTTGGAAATGTATATAATTTGGAATTCCTGGTACTTTAAATGATAGTGCATGATAGTGCAGATCAGTATATAGGCAAGGTTACCTTGTGGACACGGTAAAATGCTTTGCCATGTATTTTGATCATAATCATACAGTCATCACATGTGATTTAAAGATTTTAATCAAATCTTTGAGAATTATTATATTTAAATTTGAATAATGACGGATCAGACAGGAGTCTAGATGATACATTAGGGATTTTTGAGATTATTAAACTCTTCTAAATAAAGGAGAATTACTGTCTGAACTAAGGAGAAGAGTTTCAATTATATATAGAACTTGTATTGACAAGTCTTGGTCAGAGTCCAGTCCTTTAAACTGCTTAAACAAAGCTGGTTAGTATAATCTTACTGATTTTAGGCTTTTGTGTTTTAATTGGACCAGATGGTAATTTCTATTTAGTATTTCAGTGATTTTTTTTTTCTGTATTTGCTGATAATTTGCTTTCAAGTCCATTCCTCATCTCTCCGTGTTCACCCTATTTTGTAGTAAGTTGATCTCTGAAGTCTACTCTTCCAGAGCTCTTTGTCAACAAGCTTCTATGCTATTTCCACTAGTAGGAGACACTATCAGGAAGAAGAGAGAGAGAGGAAGAAAGAAAGAGAGTATGAGCAGGGTACAGGCAGAGAGAGAGGGAGAGAGATAATTCCAAGCAAGCTCCAATCCAGTGCAGAGTCTGACATCGGGCTCCATCTCATGACTGTGAGATCATGATCTGAGCAGAAATCAAGAGTTGAGTGCCCAATCAAGTGAGCTACCCAGGCATCCCAACTACTACTCTCTTTTGTTGTTGTTTTTTTACTTTTAGATTTTTTTAGTGTTTTGTTTATTTTTGAGAGACATAAAGACAGCATGAGCAGGAGACGGTCAGAGAGAGAGGGAGACACAGAATCCAAAGACAGGCTCCAGGCTCTAGGCTCTGAGCTAGCTGTCAGCACAGAGCCTGATGCAGGGCTTGAACCCATGAACCTGAGATCATGACCTGAGCTGAAGTTGGACCTTAACCAACTGAGCCACCCAGGCGCCCCTACACTACCTTCTTTTGAACAATCAAGCCTGACCTCTATTTTCTTCACTGAATCACTGAACACTGATTGAGTATTTTTTTAAAAGTATTACCAGTATTAGTGACTAGAAGAGATATCAGTATTCTCTGTCTTTGTAGAGAGGATCATGATTGAATGTAGTTTTATACTCTTCAAAGCAATTCACATTCCTTTTTTCATGTTATCCATAAAACAATCCTGTGAGAAGAGGCAGGGATCCAGAGAGTTGTGACACTTTCCTTAAGTTTTTACAGAAAATATTAGCACCAATAAGAACAACCCCAAGAACAGAAAATTCCTGATTCAGCATCTGAACCTACACTGTGGTGCTTTTTCTAGGAGATCAATATCTTTAACTCCTTCTAACTGAGTTGTATATGTTGCCTTGCAATTTTTTTAGAGTATATATATATATATATATATATATATATATCCTCTCTCTATATATATGGGTAATCCTCCATTACCCACCACCCTGCGCACCATCACCATCACCATCACCACCACCAGTGCTTCTGTCCTGCTTCTCAGAATCCTGGGAATCTTAGGACACTAACTGTTTACGGTGGGATATAAGCTTCCATATAATTCTAAAACTACTTTCTTAACCTGGGGCTAAACCTCTGTAAAGCTGCCTTAGAGCATCAGGTTGGGACTACTGAACGCAGGAAGATTAAAAGCTTCCTTGGGGTCACTGCACAGTCTGAAGATTTTTGAATGAATACAGAAACAGAGGTTTCCTTTCCAAGGCTGTTCTGAGCAAGCTCCTATAGGAACTGCATTTGGCCTGAGAGCCAGAGCACTTCCTGTTTATGGCCAGCTGTCCAACTTGGTTTTCCCAAGGCTGGCATTATTCTAATCACTATGGCATGAGATCTTGGGGTTATCTTTAACTCCCCATCCTTCACTGTTGTCTGGTTCCAAACAAACAGCAAGTCTACCTTATTTTCTCTAATTATTTCTGATATCTTCCCTCTTATATATCATTACCCATGAATGTTTATAACTTTAGACTCTCATTTTCCTCTGGGAGTATATTATCCCTTGCTTCTTTTCTCTAACTTTTCTAATTAATCTTAAAACTCTTTCATCAGACCATTTCTCTATAGAAATTGTTTCAATGGTTCCCTAATGCCCATAAAATAAACTCCAGATTATGCTTTTGGGATGATGGCCACTGTAAGGTAACTAACAATTAGATTTACCCTGTTTTTACAACATTATCTAGACATACTGCACATGGCTTCTCCTTAGAATCCCTGTTCTAGAAAGGTAATGTTTATTCAGGTACTCTTAAATTATACATGTGTATATATAAATTATATACACGCATATAGAGGTACTTGAACCAATTTTATTTTTACCCTACTTTTCATTCTTTGAATGGTCTCCTTTATTAGCTCATTATTACGTGTCAGTCAAACACCCAACTTCAGCTCAGGTCATGATCTCATCGTTTACAGTTTGAGCCCCGTTTTGGGCTCTGTGCCAAGAGCTCAGAGCTTGGAGCCTGGTTCAGATTCTGTGTCTCCTTTTCTCTCTGTCTCTTGCCCACTCACACACAGTCTCAGTCTCTCAAAAATAAAAATAAAACATTAACAATTAAAAAAATATATTTCCTGATTGTTTATATTTAATTTATGGTTCTTTACTCAACTTTTATGTTATACTATTGTGTATGTGTGTTTATACAAAATATTTACGTCCTGAAGCCTCACATCTTCATTTAAATTATAAGCATATTAGAAATAGGAACCAATATCATAGACTTCTTTGTGTACTAACATCCTTTAACCTGATACTTTGAATTCCTTAATATACAAGGAGTCAAGGTAATATTTGTTTATTCTTAGTAAGCTGCTCTAATTCTAACCTCTCAGAACATTCAAACCCATGCTAACCTGGAGGATGAGTGGGCATGGAGTTTTTTTGTTATAGTTGGAAATGAAGCAGATGTTTTATTCAGCATTAGTATTTTTATACTTGTTTACTGATTTGATGTCCAAAACATCTTTGAACAATTTGAAAGTTTTTCAGCTCCCTGAATGTTTGCCATGTTTTTGAAAAGCTACCAAAACTTTAGTGCATGCATCCTTCAATTGGAATGTATAAATGTTTTCTTTTTTTAACCTTCTTTCTGTCATTTCAAATCCCAGATTTTTGTGTATAATTTAAATAGAGTAATCTGATAAATGGCTTCTTATGATTTATTTATTAGATAAGCTACATAGAAAAAGCTATGTATATCCATATATTTCTAATATCAGATTTGTACTTAAAAGAGCCAAAATCTCAGTAAATGCAAACAGAAACAACTCCAAAGATTTGTTTTGTACCATTTATTTTCAATGTGCTTTAACTGCACTGGAACTTTAATTGAGCTGTAATTGCATTTTATTGCACGCATTTGTATGAATTAAAAAATACTTAAAGCTGAAATGTGGTGGATGAAACAATTTCATGCATATAGCAGAACAGTTACCATAAAGAAAAGTTTTATCATCTCTTTTATAGTATTACTATGAGGCATTTTAAAAGTTAAGCGTGCAATCCAATCACATTTTATTCATCTGTGCTTTTATTTTTCTGATTATCCACCCCCCCTTTTTTTTTTTACCCCCAGACCTCCTTATTTATTCTCAGCTCCTCTCTGCCCTATTCTATACCCTGGAAGTTTGAACATTTGTGGATTGCCTTGTCCTCTGGCTTTTTGTTGGATTCAGCCAATAGGAGGCAATTAGAGATGAAAACTATGAGAAAAGAGTGGTCTGGGTGTTTATACTTACTGTTCTAGCAGTGCTTCCCTTCGTCTCTGCCTACAGCTCCTCTTGGCTGTCCGTCTTCCACAGATCTAGCTTTGGCTGGACTTTCAGAAACACTGCACCTTCTCTGTTCTTTCCATCCAGCGTGGTCCTGGCTTCCTGCTGTTGCTAATTTCTGGGTCTTTCTCTATTTCTTCTTGGTGTCCTTAACTTCACCTTCACCTCTGTGTAGAGTTTATGAAACTCACTTCATTTGAACACTTTGAAGACCATCTGTTTCCTGCTAGGAACTTTAACTGATGCATAGTCCATATAAATGTATAAATCAGCTTCTTTTACATGTTTTAAATATACAATACGAGACATAAATGGTGTTCAACAAGGTAAAAAAAAACCTGTCAACTAAATACAGCATGTGAGATTAGTTTCCAGATGAACCCTAACCTCTCTGTTCATTAAGCACCAATTAAAGTGTAACTAGATATCAGTTTGTAAAAGAGTTGGGTTCAAATCCTCACTATTGTTAGGTTGGATTAAGGGCTCTTCTATTATTAATTTATGTCAATGTTTATTGATTAAGTATGGCTGGTATGCAAATCCTGTTTTAACCTTAAAACAAACTACCACCAAAGTTAGATATCGCTCGTATGCCTCAGCAAGATTAGGTACTACCACTGAAATATGGCTAATTGAATCTATATTTGAGCTAGACAGCCCTGAAATTCCTTGATGTATGACACAGGCTTTTCAGTTTAAATATTTTCATTTCCATGACTATCTGTCGAATTTTACTAAGATATACTTAAAATTTATTTAAGAATATAATTTATTCCTTGTGTCTTTTTTTTTTCTTTTTCAGAATATCATCCAGTTTTTTAGCTTGTCATGAGTGTACTCCAAGCCCAGATTTCTTAAGGTCTCACATTTATTTTTGTTTGTTCCTTCCATATTTATATATCTAATGGGCCATCAGCTACTCTCCATAAGTTTTCAGCAGATGTAGCATTATTTTCCCAGGTTCAATATTTGCAAAGCAATAAGCAGTTTATTGGCCATTTCTAACAAGAAACAATTCCTGAAATTTTTATACATTTTGTTTACAGAGTTAGCTGAGATCTGTTCAGTATGCACAGCCATTGATGTTTTCACAGCCAGGCATGGAGAGCAACTGTTGGAGAGAGTCTGCCAAAACAGGTTATATTACAGCTTAAGAGATAAGACTTAAAATTGAGGCAGCAAATGACCTTTATTTAATATTGAAGTATTTAATTTATATTTTTGTCTGCACTTATTATAACCTATGAATTATAATAATAATGACTAATGTGTTACTTAGGGCTTAGTATATGCCAGGCACTGTATTAAGTGTTGTTTACAACACACTGTTTAAATCTCCTATTTTACGCTATTACTAATAAAATCCCCAATAATAGAAAAAGGAATCAAAGATTAGAATAGTTCAGTAACATGCCCATAGTCATACAGTTGGTGTGTGGTGGGAAATATTTCAAAAGGAGTATGTGTTAATCCAAAGCCTCATAGACTCTCAGAAAACCTATTGGGACCTAACTATATACTGGTAAGTGGAGTTATAACATAACCATATATATTAAGGTAATAATTTGGAGCATATTTGATAAGAATGAATATTTTTTGGCAGGTATTAAGTATATTAGACATAATTTTTTAGCTTTTTATCTGACAAATAGGAATAAGGAGGAATAAGAGAAGATTTTAATTAAAAATAATTAGTATTCTTTCAATTTGTGTCCATTTTTTATTACTATTCAAATATTCTTTTTCAAATTGGAATAGAGGTCATTGGCAGTATTTTCTATTTCTATAGAATTGCAAGTGGCTTCCTCATTTTTCCTCCTCTAGCTGTCTCACTTCTGGAAAAAAGGTCTTTCGCAATATCAAGATCATCTTATTATTAGAAAAAACATATGTGATATTGTAAATGTCATTTATGTCAGCAGCAAGTTCTTTTTTTTTCTATTCGCACTTATGCAGGGCTTTAATTTATCATGTCATCTACCATCTGGTTTTCAACAGAGACTTTTATTACATTTTAATAAAAAGCGTATTGAAGAAAGTAATTTTTTGTTGCTAAGAAAAGTATACAAGATTTACGTTTTTTCCCTGGTAACTTTTCATTCAGAATTATTTATCATTTAAATTTTTGGCTAACCTATCTTATATACACATGGAGAAAAACATACGAAAGTCTTCTAAGTAAATTTAGGGTTATATTATATATAAATTATCATATTAGATATAATACTTGTTGGGTTAAAGGTGTTTTTAAATATTCAAGACTATTTTTATTTTTATTTTTATAAATCTTGGAGTAATTAAATGTGTTTAGAGAGAAATAGAGGTAGTGAGTGCATCTTAAGGTATTTTCTTTAAAGTTTTCATAATTATTTTCAAATCCTTTATATTTCAAAACATAATGCTCCTCAAAAAGAAGACCCTTTCCAAATCTATTACTCATTGTTCCTTATTGAGAGTAATCAATATTGACTCACCCCTAAGGAATCAGGATTAGATCATCTCTTTGACACTGGAATTTCCTGTAAACAATACCTCCACTGTGAATAATCTATGGGTGGATTCATGAGTAAAGTAGGAGTTTAGTCACCCAAGGCCAGCCATATTTTACTTTAATGCATCTTCCTCTATAAAATGTTATAGATTTATGAAAATGCACGGTTCTAGCCGGCCCTTCTTACTTAGAAAAATATTCAGTGTGGTATTTTTGGGCCATTGTGCAATGCCGTCTTTTCTACCAAAGTGAGATGTCTGGTCTCTCTATATTCTTCACTTGAGTCTCTTTCAACTCTGATGTCAAAACAATTATCTGATTAAGGGAAAACACAAAGAAACATGAGCAACACTCATAGGCTGTCCTGGCTTTATTTATTTATTTTAAAAAGGTAAAGAAGCCCAAAAGAAAGCTAAATCTCTGGAACTTCTGACACATTTTTCTTACACTTCTCATTTGCTTTCAGTTCTGAAATACCATGAGATAGTCAGAGAGACATTGGGGAACCTTTGATCTCGCTGTATTTAATTAGGGAAACCAACAGGATCTTTTATGTTTAGAGGCCAGTGATGTGTAAGAAGCCATGTTTAATGTGAAGCCTGACAAATTGTGGTGAGTATTTTTGGACAGCAAACCTAGCAGCCCCTTTGTTGTCTGTGCACTGTCAGCTTTTGGCTCAAAGGGAGTGGATTAACATAAAAAGAGAATCTTCCATTCCTGGGGCATGCCTGGAAAGCATGAATCTGCTGCTTTTGATTTTTTTTCTTTCTGAGCTATGTCAGGTGCAATACAAAACCATCTACAATTTATAGCCCTTAGCCTTTTTTTTTTTTTTTATAATTGGCTTTAGATAGATAGCTATCTACTCAGTGCCTGTTTTCTCTGGGGTAAACAACATCTGTCCCCCCTATATCTTACTTAGAGTAGTCTTCCAGGGATTAATAAGTAAATGAATTTAAATCACTTTGTGTTTCTCAGTGATATTATCGTATCATATGATATATCATTTTATGTGTATATATAGTCCAAAGGGGGAATGTGACTTTACAGGTATCACTACCTGTAATGAGATTGATTTTTTTTTCAGATCATGGGAAGAGCATGTTTGTAGTATTTACTGATATGGTTCCTGAAAACTGAGGCAGGACCTCTAATTTATAATTCCTATCAATTACTGTGGAAACATTCAGTATCTAAACACACATAATCCCTGAAAGCAGGTAGCTCTGCAGCTTCTGTCAAACTGAGCTATTAAAATCTTTCCCCTTACGCTGTGCCCTGGTCTCTAGGGTCCACTGCCATGGGTGCGTCTCTCATCACATCCTGAGATGTTCTCCCACATCCCTGGCATATTGCCAAGGGATAAGTGTTATCTCCCAAACCCCGAGAGGACCTATCAAGCTCAATCCCCTGAAACATCCTGGAAATCCTTTGTTCCCTCTGCTTTAGCATCCCATCCTTTCATAGGTGCTGGCCACTCTTTTCTGGCATAATCCTTCAATGGCCATGATGCTTCAAGTTCAAATTATCTACAATTTAAAAAGAAATCCACTTGCAGTAAAGTTAGAAATCCCATTCCAGTCTCCGTTCTGGAAAACTTCACTCATGCAGATGGCTTTTCCAGCAATCTGGTCTCCTAGGTTCTTGGGTGCCCAACTACATTTAACTATGATTTAGTTCAGCACTCTGCGCTTTGAAGGCACATTATACTTGGAGAAGCAAAGGGAAGGAAACCAAATATTGATTACATGTCTATCATGTGTTACCCCTCTTGGATTCTCCTTTTCCTAGATTGTCCAAGCCCAGCTGAAGAGGGCCAAGATGTGTGGAGACCCCTCCTGTTGGACTGCATGCGAGTTACATGCTATCCACATCTGGCTCTTTGATGTGTGTAGATTCCCAGTTTTTCTCAGGAACTTCTAAGCCTTTATTGCCCGGCCACTCAACATTCTCATCCTTGGTACCAAATTTTGTCAGTTATCTATGTATATAATTGTATGTAAAAGACCATCAGAGAAGAAATTCTTTGACTCACCTTACCTCTATACTCGCCCAATCCTTTCATTCCTAAAATTAATTAGCATAGTTACCTGTTTTGTTTTTCTTCCATTTTTAGTACTATGTCCCAATTTATTTTGTTTGTTTGTTTTTTAATATTTATTTATTTATTTTGAGAGAGAGAGAGAGAGAGTGAGGGGGTAGGGGGAGAGGCAGAGAGACAGGAAGAGAGAAAGGGAGAGAAAGAATCTAGAGAAAATCCCAAGCAGGCTCTGCAGTGTCAGCACAGAGGCTGATGTGGGAGCTTGAATCCATGAACCAAGAGGTCATGACACAAGTCTAAATCAAGAGTTGAATGGTCAGCCAACTGAGCCACCCAGGTTCCCCTGTCCCAATTTATGTTTATATTTATTTTATTTATTATAATATTTTGGAAGATACCTTTCCTCTTTTTTCTCTCGGCTTTCTCTCTTATTTATTTTTAACTTTCTATGTTTTCGATACTTTTTAAAATAGTTGTTTTCTATTTTCACCTTTTTGTCCAACTAGATATTATTTAGTTCAGTTCAACATATATTTCTGAATACTAATATATGGAAAATGACTTCTATGCAGTGTAGGATATCTAGTCAGGTTGCATTAGTTCTAAAATAATTTTATTGGATCTTGCTTACACACTAAAGAGACCTTACAGATTTTCCTCTTTCCTACATCTCCAAATAATATTGAAATACTTGTGCTGTGCTCATTTTTTCCTTCTGAAACTCTTTTAACTCATTACTCTTAGGCTTCAGACCCTTCAAATGAAACTATTTTTTTTTAATTTTTAATGTTTTGGGTTTTTTTAAATTTACTTTTGGGAGAGACAGAGAGTGTGAGTAGGGAAAGGGCAGAGAGAGAGGGAGACACAGAATCTAAACAGGCTCCAGGCTCTGAGATGTCAGCACAGAGCCTGATGCGGGGCTCAAACCCGCAAACCCTGAGATCATGACCTGAGCTGAATTTGGACACTTAACCAACTGAGCCACCCAGGCACCCCTAAATGAAACTATTTTGAAGGTCAATAAAGACCTCCTTCTTAAAAAAGTAAAAAAAAACTAATGCCTACTTTTTGGATATCATTTTGAAATATTTTTATACTGCACATGACCCGAGGGAACAGAAGCTATATGCAGCACTATTTTTTTTTTTTCTCAATTTCTGTGAAGGTGCACATTCTTATATCTGCTTGTACTGCACTTACCACTCTTTATCAGCTTCTCTACTGTTCCCTTGTTTTCACAGTCCCCTCCACTGATACATTTTCTTCAAGGAATCTATTTGTGTCACTGATTCCTTCCTTCTATTCCAAGAATTTTCTCTGGATTTTATCAACTTCCTCGTGAGGCTTCAGCAATAGCTCCCATGTATGTTACCTTAGACCATACCTTCAGTTTGGTATATTTGCCTGTGCTCCTAATTTGCAGTGTGATTGTTCATTGGGCATTTTCCATGAGTCTGCTTTAATCTGCCATTCATGCTCCAACCTGAGCTCATTATTTCCACAGAAGTATTCCTCACTTATTTAGCATCTACGTTAATGATATTATTACCACCTCTCTCGTAGAAATCATTTGCCCCTTGTGATAAATACATTCCATAGACAACAAAGGTCTGATATGGTTAGACTTGCAATTATTTTAGTTAAAAAGAAATGTGTACCCTTTCCTAATAATAGATCAAAGTCATATAATTTTAAAGTTAATGAATAGAGATTATTAATTTCCTTATTATTTATATGAGTTCAAATGAGAATTCAAATGAGGCTTTGTGGAGGCAAAACAAAAAACAAACAATCAAAACTATCTCTGAGTTAATTAATGGCTAAGGTTGGTTTAAACCCAGTTTCCCTTACTCTTAATCTAATGTATCTAATGTTCTTTCTACTGCCGTAGTTTATGAACTTGCTTCCCATCTTCCTAAGGATACTGTAATAGATCCTTTACTCCATCCCATTGTTTAATTTATTAGACATTTATTTGATGCCCCTTAAATGTCCTGCATTGAACTATCCTTACTGTATTGCATATAAAATAATGTTATTATCTGCTGAAGAAAAATAATGACACCACAAGTTTTAAAATAAAATTCTGCTCCTTAGAAAGGTGCCCTATGATCTGGTCCCAAGTCTTTTTAGTTCATTTTCTGCTACTCTTAGAAGGTACTGTCCTCTAGCCTCATTCAGATAATCTGCCCTTTCATGACAACATGTAGGCTCACAGCTCAGTATCTTTATTTGTACCCTGTGTTCCCTCAGAGTCAAATGCCCTTTGTCCAATCCTGCAGAGCGGTTTCCCGTTTTCCTTCAAAATGAAGTGTGAACACCAGTAGAGCAAAGTGGATAAAAGATTATGCTTTGGAATCACACAGTTCTGGGTTTGAGTTCTGACCTTGATACCAGCAAATGTGACCTTAATTAGTATTGTAACAATGTTGAGAGACAGTTCAATTTTTGGTAAATGACCTTACTATCATTTACTTCCACAGAGTAGTATAGAGATTAGGCAAGAAATCATGTAAAGATCTAGCATTCCTATTGCTATTAAGTGTAGAATTAGTAATATAGGAAGAATAAAAAGAATAGAGAAATAGAAGAGAAGAGGGTATTCTTAGTGTATATGACCTCTTCTTTAGGAGTCATCTTCCCTTTTTCTTATTGCTAGTGCATTTTTTTTGTAGCCTATTACAGAATTTCTTATACATTTTGTTTTACAGGGCATATGTGTCACACCTATTTTCTCACAAATAACTTAAATTCAGGAATAGTATTTTATTCAAATTTGGATCTTCTGTGCTAACTATGTCATCGTGTGTACAGCGGGCTTTCAAGAAATATTGAAATAATTAGTACTGGGTGGCACCAAGGGCTATAGGAATTCATGTGCTGTCTTAGAAAGATCAGGAGCATACCGCAGAATCAATCTGTGTATGTAATAAGAATGCTTTTAATTCCACATCATGGCCTCTGTTGCTAGATATTAGAGGAAACTAAACCAAGCCGACCACAGAACAAGGATTGGTTGGCAAGACTCCTCTCTGCTACTGATTTATGATTGTCAGGCAACACTTTTCTTAGATTTTTCAGCTGAATAAAAATAAAAAATATTAACTCATGCCTGCTAAATCCACATAGAGTAATGTTCTAAGCACAAATATGGAAAATTAAAGCCCCTAGATGCACTAATTTGAGTAAATAAGATAGCTTATGCTGGAGTTATCAATTATCGGTAACTCTAGAGGCAAGCTGTGCTTACTTCATGCATATGTACTTGAATTTGAGGCATATATAATACACATTTTAATATATGAAATTGGCATTTGGTCTCGGGATTAATACCCTTGTGTTTTTATGTAATGAAATTAGTTGTTAGAAAATATCTTTGAGATTTAAACACAAATTCCACTTTTTGTACCTTCAAAAATTATTATACTTAAAATGCTGATTGACTGATAATTAAAAACAAAATATTGTCTGGATTTTACCATTTATAATCTCTTTAGATTCAATGTATCTTAAGGTTTCAAGAATGAAAGATTATATATTCCAAAAAAATTTCTCCTAAGTAAATGTTTTTTTAAGAGAATATTAAATCATTTATTTATTACACATGACTGATGATACATAAATTTTAATCCCATCTATAATTTTATCTGATACCATAATTCAATTTAGATATATTGCATAGGATGTTCCAACAATCATATTAATAACCAAATAAACTCCAGGACTTTGCTTGAGTGACCCTTTTAATGGTAAATTCCAGGTCACAATGTATTAACTGTCCGGTCAACTATACAAGAGTTTGTGGAGATAGGGACTTCTGTACCCAAGAAGGTTGCAAATAAACTTCGAATGGAACCTGGCATTACCCTGAAGGAATTCTGATATTCTGATTTCACAGTGTTAGGGTAGTTCACCAAGAGATGGCTCCAGAGTAGACTGACTTTACACAGCACATTTCTCAAAAAATACATTTATTCAGTGTCATGATCAGACTATTACATTTAGCAATCAGCAGCATGTGTGCAAAAAAAAAAAAAAAAAAAAAAAAACTTCATTAAAACCCTTCGTTGGAATGACTTACACTTTCCACACAACAGAAACTACAATAGTCTGTTAGCACAATTAATTACAAATACAGTCTTCAAGGTTTTTGCCCATACACATGAGTATTGTCTAAAACATGTCTTCTTTGTAGCAGCTAGGCCCTGCCACCACTGTGCTTGGCTGAGTTCACAAATCTGCTGTAACCTGTAGTTTCTCCATCACTTCTCTGGCTCTCCTCTCCTACTAAGCTTTGTTTCCTTGTTTCCTGCCAGTAGTTTAAACCTTCTGCCACTGCCATAGCTACTGCTGCTCCTGAAACCACCAGAACTGCCTTGGCTTTGTGGTTTGGCAAAGTATTGGACTCCACCACCATCGGGGCCAGACCTTCCTCCTCCAAAATTTCCTCCTTTTGTGGGTCCAAGATTTGAAGATGGATGGTTGTAATTGCCAAAATCATTACAGCTTCCACCACTGCCAAAGCTGCTTGTCATTACCAAATCCGTTATAGCCATCCCAACTGCTGCCATATCCACCACCACCTTGACTGCCACCAAAGCTACCTCGCCCACTGAAGTTTCCTCCACAACCAAAGTTGTCATTCCCACCAAAACCACCTCCATGACCACCACCAAAGTTTCCAGAACTACTTGGACCTCTTTGGTTGGATGAAGCACTAGCCTTCTCTTGCTCAGATAGGGTTTTCCTTTCTTCACAGTGGTGGCCATTCACACTATGGTATTTTTGAGTGACAACCTTATCTATGGAATCATGGTCATCAAATGTTGTAAAAGCAAAGCCTCTCTTCTTGCCGCTGCCTTAGTCACTCATGATTTCAATCACTTCAATTTTCCCATACTGTTCAAAATAATCTCTTAGATGATTTCTTCAGTGTCTTCTTTAAGGCCACCAAGAAAAATCCTTTTTTATTATTTTTAATATTTACCTATTTTTGAGAAAGAGCAAGTGGGAGAGGGGCAGAGAGAGAGGGAGACACAGAATCAGAAGTAGGCTCCAGGCTACTTCTGAGCTGTCAGCACAGAGCCCGATATGGAGCCTGAACTCATGAACCGTGAGATCATGACCTGAGCCAAAGTTGGATGCTTAACTGACTGAGCCACCCAGGTGCCCCCCAAAGTTTTTTCACAGTTAAGTGGGCACCAGGTTTTTGAGAATATTCTCTTGAGATTATTCTCTTCTCTTTGGTTCCACAACTGTTCCATTCATCTTGTGTGGCCTTGATTTCATGGCTGCATCCACCTCCTCCACAGGGGCGTACATGACAAACCCAGAGTCTCTGGAGCACTTGGTGTTTGGATCTGATTATCACACAGTCCATAAGAGTTTCCCATTGCTCAAAATAGCTCCTCAGACTCTCATCAATTGTTTTCAAAGTTCAGATCTCTGTTGAAGAGTTTTCATAGCTGTTCAGCCTCTTTGGGAGACACTGTCTTAGACTTAGATGGTGGGAGGGGAGACTTTAATGATACTCGCACTTACTTGGTGGTGTCTTCAGGCAAAAAGGAGTCATCTAACCAATGTGTCTGCCACCTAAGTAAAAAAATTTTTTTTTTGATTTACCAATAGGAGGCTGTGGGGAAAGCAACGTGTATGCTGAATCAATTTTTAGGGATCTGTATAAATTAACAACATATTTGGCAAAATTAATTTCTTAAACATGTGATGGTTTTAAACAATGAAAATAACAATATCAATGATACCATTGTCTCCAGGTGCCAATTTCAAAAGGCTTGATAGTTTAAAATTACATTTATTTTGTCAATGGACATGTGCAGTTTCAGTTTGAAATAGTCAAATTTGATGGTAGAATACATTTATTTTTAAAATTTTAAGAATTTATTTATTTACTTTTGGTGGGGCAGGGAATGGCGGAGAGAAAAGGAGAGAGAGAATCCCAAGCAGGCTCTGCACTATGAGCATAGAGACCAACTTGGGATTCGAATTCACAAACCGTGAGATCATGACCTGAACTGAAATCAAGAGTCAGGTGCTTAAATGACTGAGCCACCCAGGTGACCTAATGGGTAGAATACTTTTTAATTACTCTTTCTTACATACTTTGTTTAAGAGTGGTTAGAGTACTTATGTTTTTAATTGAGTTCAAGTTACCTCAAAATTGTCCTCGATGATAAGTGATTTTTCTTCAGCAAGATACCAATAGTTATTTCTTAGATTTTCATTTATTTGTTACAGTTTGCCAAGTATTTTCACATTATCTCATTCTAGCACTGAAACAATCCTATGAAGGCATTTTTTCTTTAAATAAGTAGGGAACCCAAGCCCCCCATGGTTAAGTGATCTGCCCAAAGCCCCAGAACTAGCAAGTAAGCCATATAATTAGCAAAATTTTGATTTGAAATAGGATTCTTATAACTTAACATAACTGTTTATTCAGTCAGCCTTTCATTTGTTCAACGATTTCTTTTTGTGAGCAAACAACTACTTCAGGCATTGGGGTTATATGAAGGAAACAAAACAGATGAGGTCAATACTTTCGTGGCATTTACATGCATACAAAGAAGGAAAAATAATAAATAAATGCCTTCAAAGAGGAAATAGTTCCACAAACATACAAAACTGAGTAATATGATAGAGAGTGACATATGGAGATTTGGGTTGTTTTGGGATAAGAGAGTTCCAAAAGACCTCTTTGATATGAGATGCATTAATGGGAAAACAAACAAAAGCCATCTATGGCAAGACCTAGAAGAGGAAAGAGTTTAGTTCCTTTTTTCTTAAGTTATAAATGTCTTATATATTAATTGCATATTTCTCTTTGTGTACAAGCTAATATGAAGCTAGATGTAGTCTTCACACATACATGGTCTAAAAACTGAGCACGAATAAATGGTCTACTTCTCTATTATATGGTGCAATATACCTAACAGATTAGAGCATAAAATTATTCTCTCAACATCTTTGACAGAACTTTGCTATATTTCAGACATGTTAATAATTCTAATGAAACAATTTAAAAAAAAATGTTTACGACTCACATCATTTGCCTACAAACATAGAATTCTAATATAATAGAACATATACAAAGAAGTCTTTGTTGGTAATTTTCACTAGTTTTTTGCTAGTTTAATATTAGAAAGGATGCCTTTAAAATGTTAAGTCACAGAATCATGGAACATAGTTTTAGAATAAATCTCAGAGGTCATCGAGTCCAGATTCCCACAAGGTGCACATATATATCTCCAATTAAACTGCTTTCCAACAAAAGGCCTTGATTATTTCTCATAATCCTTAGTATGCAGCTCAAAGTCATTAATGTCATTAATGAAACACCAAGAGAGAAGTCCCAATGTAGCAAAGTCAAAAAAGGGGATGGGGCGGTGGCTAATGCTTTCTGAGAAGTAACAGAAAGCTCGTGTGTTAGGAAGCTAATGACTGAAGGCTGTGTCTTCAGTCATCAAATTAGATTGGGGATGTTGTGAGGGCTCAGGTCAAGCAGGGAAAGGTTTTAGGCTTAATAAGAAAAGGCAAATTACTGGAGGATTTCAGGAAATTATTAAAGGACTCTATTTATATTGGTAAAATGATGACTCAGATTGTGGGTAATTGATTAGAAAGCAAGAATGAAACTGGAAAGATGAGCTCAAAAGCGACTGTGTTATTTCTGGGATGAAAGATAGTGGAGAAGAGGGCAAAAGCAATTTATATGACATGTGGGTAGGTTCGGAAAACATTTTGGAGGTAGAATCCACAGAAATTGGTATATAATTAAGGAAAAGGAATGTATAAAGTATGAAGCCCTGACTTCTGATTTTGGTAAACAGATAAATAGTGGTATTAATCAGAAGAAAATATATTTTCAGATCTTTGTAAACATCTATTAGGAAAGTTCTTTTAAGCCTGATAAACAGAGACAAAACTCGTATTCTAAAAAGATAAGTGCAAATACAGAACACAGTTTAAAAATTATACTTAAAATACCTTTTACATTCACTAATAGTGATATTTTTAAATAAAAGGAAACACAAAATAGAAATAAATAAAAAGATCAACATCAATGTAAAATAAAGTTTAGTGTGCACTCCTGAAAGAAATTTAACATTTTAAACATGGAAAATAAAGCAAACATTCCAGTATAGTAGTGAGCACAGTCCTCATGGACCATTTAAAATATATGTTATAAAATATTACACATATATATAACAAGATATTTCCTGCCTTGTTGGAAATTGAAACAATGACATTTTTACCAGTGAAGTGTCAGAATAAAATAAAGAATAACATTTGAGATAATTGTATGAGAGAAATAGGTATTTTAATTCAGGAGGAAGATGTAACCCTTAGAAAAAAATGTCAGTGCACAGCAAAAGTTTTCAAAAAATGCCTTTTGTAATTCCTGTTCTAAAACAGTAACAATAAGTATGTGTGCAAACATTATGTATACATTTGTGATATTGTCTCTACGAATACCTTAGAAACAGCTTAATGTTCAGTTATAGAAGGTTGACCAATTATCATAAATGCATTTTTGGGGACTGCCTGTTGATATGTAAAGCTATCCACAGTATATTATTAAAGGTACATAAACATTTATAAAACATTACACACATCATATTTATATTTCATATGAAATATGAAGTAATATATATGAGATAATGTATGTGATATATTGGTAGATAGATGGTGAATAGTGTTAAAAAAAAGATGACTGACCCTAAATAGAGTTGCTTATGCTAAGCCCCATACCACTAAGCTGAGGCAACTTACAGTTTTTGTCTCTCCCAGAAATGGAATCTTAAATCAGGAAGTCAGGAATCTCTTAATCAGCACTAATTAGGAAATTTGCCTGATAAGTCCCTGCCATTCCCTAAAGGAAAGTAAGTTTTCAATAATCAACCTGCTCTTTTACCTAGTATAGCTTCTTTGTTCCTATTGCCTTCTGGCTTTTTCATTTTGTACATGAACTTGGAGCTCTTTTTTTTTTTTTTTTTTTTTTTTTTNTTTTTTTTTTTTTTTTTTTTTTTTTCTGCTATATTGACTCCTCCCTGATTCAAATCAATTTTTGCCCAAGTAAACTCTTTTAAAAAAAAATGCCTGTTTAGTTTTTAACAGTAGATAGATAGATAGATGATAGATGATAGATAGGCAAAGCTCAATAAGGGAAAGAGAAATAAGTGTAGACATTACGTCAAAGAGAGGTAATTTATTGCAGAAGATTGTGGGTAAAGTGGTAGAAGCATAGAGGAAAAGAAGGGAGAGGGACGGAGTGGACTAGGTTGGGGCCTGGGAAAGCAGACAGGAAGGAAGGGTGAGGCACAGTGATGAGGAACTGCTCATGTTCCTGGGGTCTGCAGAGCTGAGCTGCTCTAGAGCTGGGCAGTTGGACATATTATCATGGTAGATTCTGGATCCGCTGATGAGGTGCTATTTCAGCCAAAGCTAGAGCCATCGAAAAGGCCAGGTACAACTCCCTCCTTCTTTGCCCCCACAATGTGGTGTCAGCACACTCTGCTACTGAAGGTGACCTTCACGTGTCAGAATCCGAAGATGGTTGTTCTCTCTCTTCCTCTTGCTCTTTGATCTCCCATCAGTGCTTCTTATTGTCAGGAGTAGTGTGAAGATACTGGCCATGTTCTCAGTCCCAGAAATACAGAGTCAAGCACACAAGGGCAGATGTGGGACTAAAGGACAATAGGTGAGTAACAAGCAGATGGACAGAAGGAAGGATACAAGGTGAGGAGGAGAGATGTAGGGAGAGAGAAAGGCAGGCAGGAAATAAGGGAAAGAGAGAGGGCAAAGCTATAGGATACTATACCAAGGATACTAAATGGTTATTTGGATCTTCATGAAAGGGTGTCTTTTATATTTTTTGACAATGACAATATATTTTTGTTTTATTTTTAAGAATGTAATAATTTTTAAGTAGATCACAAAACTTTCTGTGAGGTGATGTAGTTTCCGGTTCTGGATTTACCCTAAAATCCATGATTTTAAGTAATTATCTCATAGCCTCAGCCTCTTATTTTCTTACTAGAGCTCATGTAGATATGAAAGTCCATGTAATTTTGAATGTAACTATGCCATCCATTCACCATCTGTTTTTCGAAGAGACCTTATTTTATCAAAATTCATAAAAGTAAAGATGGATATATCTTCTGTGAAAGATATGTTTCAGTGTTCCTGGGTCAAAAAAGTTTGCAGCAGAGCACTAACCCGATATTTTTATCATAGTTAAAGAATAGAATTGAGGCTACAAACCCACAGTTTCTAAATCCATATTCAATATTAGTTCTGGATAAAACTATTATGAGAGTATTGGCTAATTTAATTTAATGTATAGTATATTATATGTCTCTCTTTCCATGTGTATCTATCCCCATAATAGTGCCCTGGTTTTTTAACTTCCTAATTCTGTATCCCAAGCAAAATCAAATATTATATTAAAAATCTGTTGTTTGATATTTAAGGCAGTATTATTTTCTACAAGAGAGATTTTGAAGATTAAATTTTTGTTTATGGCTCAAAAAGGAGCAAAAACATCTAGATACATAAAATGTTTGAGTCACTCTTTATTGCCATTACTTAAAATCATCCTATTTATTTTTATGTAGACTGCTCCAAAGATGCAAGAAAACTAAAAAACAATGTATTCGGTTACTTTATATTGACATTCTAATATCTCTCCTTAGTATCTGCTGTATAAAATAAATTAATAATAATAATCTAATAAACCAAGAAGAACTTATAGTTGGTTGTTGCAGTGTATAATTGTCCTCCAAATTTTTTCCGTTTGTTTTTTTTTTTTTTTCAAAAAAACCCAGGTGCTTTGAACACCTGTTTTTCAAGTTTTAAACAAGCTCTTTGTGATATACAGAGCTCTTGTGAAAGAGATTTTACTTAGTGAAATGATGTAGAAGTGAAGAGTCCCAAAATGGCATTTCAATAAATTCATAATATAAACTTGGATATAGAAAAAAAAAAGAGGTCTCCAAGAGGTTTTAATTTTCTAAATTTATTCCAATATAAAGAAGATAGATCATAATTTTATTTTAAACCTAATATTTATAAAGATGAAAATTACTTGTTTGAGTGTATTTACTCACTGTATATTTAATGATATTTTAGTGTTTTTCCAGATTTATTGAGGTTTAATTTATAAATACAATAAATTTAAAGAGCACATATGTATGAATTTGGAAATGATTACCACAATCAGGTTAATTAACACATCTATCACCTCACACAATTACCATTTTTTGTGTCTGTGGTGAGAATGCTTAAGATCTACTCTCTTAGTAAATTGCAAGTGTACAATGCTATGTTAATAACTGTAGCCACCATGTTGTGTATTAGATCCTCCCAGTCCTGGTAATGAATGTTTTTGTTTGTTTGTTTGTTTCATAGTTTATTGTCAATTTGGTTTCCATATAACACCCAGTGCTCATCCCCACAAGTGCCCTCCTCCATGCCCATCACCCCCCTTCCCCTCTCCCCTATTCCCATCAGCTCTCAGTTCTCGGCATTCAAGAGTCTCTCATGGTTTGCCTCCCTCCCTCTTCCCAACTATTTTTACCCCTTCCTCTCCCCCATGGTCCTCTATTAAGTGTCTCCTGTTACACATATGAGTGAAAACATATGGTATCTGTCCTTCTCTGCCTGAATTATTTTGCTCAGCATAACACCCTCAAGTTCCATCCATGTTGCTACACGTGGCCAGATTTCGTTCCTCTTATTGCCATATAGTATTCCATTGTATAGATAAACCACATCTTCTTGATCCATTCGTCAGTTAATGGACATTTAGGCTCTTTCCATGATTTGGCTATTGTTCTAATCGTATTTACCATCATGTCCTCCAGGTCCATCCATGCTATTGAAAATGGCAGGATTTCCCTTTCTCATGGCTAAGTAATATTTCATTAGATACATAGCATACATAAAAGTGGCATCATCATTCTGTATTCATCTGTCTGATTTCATTGAATTATCCTTCTAAAACAGAAGCACCTGAAACAAACATTCTGAATTCTCATTGAGCACATTGCACATGCCATTTTGAGGGGTCGGTTACTGGAAAGTTACTGTGTTCCTTTGACAGTGCCATGTTCCCTTGATTTTTCATATTTTTTGAAATCTTTCACTGATGTCTTCACATATGAATAAGCAGAACGTCCTTCAGTTTTTACTAATTGGCTTTGGTAGAGAAATACTTTCAGCCCTTTTAGAGATCCCCACGCTTTCCCAGAACTTGTCTAGGAATATGCCTACTCCAAACTTGTTTCCTCTTGGGGGGACTTCGTGGAGGATTGTCTGCTTTCTCTCAATTATGCAAAGTTAGGCGCATGCTGACAGGCCTCCCGTTCATCTTTCCCTGCGCGGTGCCGAAGGCTCAAGTTTGTGTGTTTTCTCCCACTCTTGCAGAGTCCACAGGCTTTCCGTCTATGCTCATTACTTGTCTGCAGAGGCTCACACTCGCCACCGGGGGCGCACCTTAAGAGCCACTGAGTGAGGGTGTGTGCAGGTTAGGTGTGAGAAGGGTTGGGGTGCCCATGTGCCAGTTGGAAGGTTCCGCAGGTGAGGCATACCAAGACGCTCATTGTTGGGCTTCCTGATGGTATCCGTGAAGGGATTAGCACACGGGCAGCATTGTGGGTGGGGGAGAATGAAGTGGGCCTCTTTGGCAGCGTCTCACCGCTGAGGAAGGCAGGTGCTAGGTGCTCACTGATACACTCTCACTTTCTTCTGAGGGAAAGATTGTAGGCCCTGAAGGTCTCTTTTGGCTCTAAGCTTTCCACCTTGGAAGACAGTGGTGTGGGTGCAGTGAAACTCATTCATTTTCTGTCAAGGCAGTCAATCTTGGATTTGTTTTGTTTTGTTTTGTTTTGCTGCTCCAAGAAGTGACCTGGGACCTCTGACCTCTGGACTTCTAGAAAGGCATTTGCATCAGTGAGTATTTTCGTGAAGAAAGATGGGTTTTGTAGAGAAGAAACCTATTCTGCTATTTTTTTTTTTTTTTGCTAATGTCAGTCCTCAATAACACTTTGTTTCATATTACTTTCCGCTAGCTCTCTGAATTGTATAGGTTGTAATTTGAGGTAAAGCTTATAAAATTTCGAGTATCATGAGAGCCGAAGCCAGGCACTCATGTTTTGTCAGCTTAAACAATCCGGGGGCCGTAGAGAAATAGAGAAGATGCCCATGGAAGACAAGCACATTATGTTAGGAAACAGAGACAAATCAGTGACTATTTCTTTGACACATCATACATAAGTGGAAAGAAGTCCATAGAGAAAAATGGAGAAACTATCAAAATTAATTGAAAAAAAAACTTATTTACCTTTCTCATTTAATTGCTTAAAAATAATTCCAAAGTCACTTATATTTTAAAAAAACACTCTTGTTTGATTATTGTACTTCTTTTTAAAATTTTAAAGTGTATTACAGAGACAGTGTGAGTGGGGGAGGGGCAGAGAGAGAGGAAGAGAGAGAATCCCAGGCAGGCTCTGCACTGACAGTGGAGAGCCCAGCGTGGGGCTCAAACTCACGAATCCGTGATATCATGACCTTAGTCAAAACCAGGAGTCAGAAGCTTAACCAACTGAGCCACCCAGCTGCCCTGATGATTGCACTTTTAAAAATAGGACACTTTCTTCAAGATTTACTCAGCCAAGTCTACTTGAGTTAATCATTATCAATTTCAGTAGTGCTGTATCATCATAGGTGAATGTAAGGAAACAAATAATTTTTTATCCTGTCTCAATAGCAATACCTGTTTTTAATTAAAAGAGCACATCAGCTCTTTTAAATTCTATTTATTTCCTAAGTACTGTACAGATAACATTTCCTCACCATTTTCCTTGAAGTAAATAATCATTATGTGATAAATAAATAATGCCATAAATGAAAAATAATGTTATCCGCATTTTACAGGTAAGCAAATTAAGGCTTATAGAAGTTAAATCACTTACCCAGTTTAATTCAGTTGGGAAGTGTTTGGGCCAGGCTTTGAATCCAGTCACTTCCCTTTTAGAGTTGAAACTTCCACATTTTCATGGTAGTCATGATGACACATATACTTTATGCTGGCTGGGCATTTAGTATCCATTTTTACCCTTTGGAATTCAACAGTTACAAAATTAGCACTCTTGTGTTTCAAAGTTATATTAGCAATGCATAGAACTTAGGGACAAAATAGATACTTATTGTCTATATTGCATGGCAGATAAAAGCAGGTACTGATTTTTTCTTTAGTTGCCTTTCTTATATTTTTATAAAATATATACTTTTTTACATATGGAGGTTAATATGTAATGATATTTAGATTAGGAGAGAGGATATGGGTGATTTTATTATTGTTGATACTAATTTCATCTTTCTTTACTCTTAAAAATAACAGTAAAAATAACAAGGGAGCTTTCATGTCCTATATTTTTAAACAAGCTATCATATATTCCGCTTGGGAAAAATTTTACTTTGTCTTAGCCAAAAAGGAAACAAAATCAATATTATAAGGTATTACTTTTTCTGTTACACCTGCACATAGATGTTAGTCTGGTAAATACTGCTACCTTGGATTGTGGCATATGGCAGGGTGGAAGACACTTTGTTCTATTTTCACATTGTCTGGTCATATTCAAGGAAACTCAAGGCAAATCTCCCTTGAGATGTTTTGTTGCTTTGTTACTGCTGTCTGCTTGAAGTTTCCACGGCCCACTGCTTGATGGTCAAAGACAATAACCCTGAGCTGGAGCCAGAAGACTTTCTTATTGCTCACATGGCCCTCTGTACAGGAAACTTCATCTTTCTCTATGTGGGTTCTTAGAACCCTACTCCCAACAATTGCAACCTGCTGACTACTGAGTGAATTTACACTGAATGCTGACATACTGGGAAATATAACTAGATCTCAGAGGCAATATCCACAGACCTATAAAGGAAACACATGAGGTTGAAATTCAAAGCGCTTGCACTCACCCACAGCACTGGGCATTTATAAGACCCATAGATCATAATGCTTAACGATACAATCTTGAGAGCTTAGTGTCATTGTTGATAGACAAAAGAATCCATGTTGATAACTGCAGTGTGGAAATAAAGAATAAAATCTTTTGTTTATCCCCATGCCATTTTTTTATGGATCATTACAATGGTTCTTTGGAGACACATAATATCATATTTACTGATTCCCCAAAGATATTTAAACTAAACCTTTACTTTTCTCTATATTTAGTGAGCACATAGAAGAGTAATTGAAAATGATGGCCTTTATTTTCATAAAGAAAGGTGCAGACAGAAGTATGGATTTTTCCCATAAGTGTGAAATTATCTAATAAGCACAGGATATACATAGCACAGTATGCACTTTGTGTGTGAGTGTGTGTGTGTGTGTGTGTGTGTGTATGAATGTGAGTCATTCACAAGTCATTTCACTCAAGGAAAAATTGTATCGTATTATTTAAGTTCACATTGACCAAGTCCAGTACTAATAAGCTGGAAGCATTTGGCTTACTGAGAGCCATTATAATGCTGTATAAGCCCAGGGATGTTCCTTTAAGGAGTCTGCAGCTCTGCACAGACACATTCAGAAACTGTCTATTACTAGAATCTGGACAAAATTAAAGTTCACACTTTTCTGTAGAGCAGTACTCATTTTTAAGGCTAACAATAAAGCAAAACTTTTGGAACATTTATACTATGCCTGCAGATCACTCTAGGATTATTTCATAATATCTATATTTTAACTGCATTGTTTTAGTTCTCTGTTTATGTGCTCTTGTCTCTGTTTTATTTGTGAGAGCAGATCTCAGCCCAGCCTTTGTTTTCACAATGCATTTACCACAAGGTGATTTTTATTGTGACTCCTTTTATTTCTCTTAGGGCAGATACAGTGATTCTCGTAGGCCGTGGTGAGGCCCACACATAGTTTCCTCTGTGTTTGAGGCTATTTAAATGGACATGTCTTGCTGTGTTTTTAAGTAGCAACTTTCATAGCAAGTCAACACAATTTTGGACAAATTGTCTCACAGAAACCCCATAAATATTACTAATTAATGGAAATTTGCTTGCAGATCTTGGTGTGACTTGAGATAAATAACTGCCATAAATAGCTTTTTTTCCTACCATTTTTTTTTCTTAAATTAGAAAGAAAGATTAAATGTGGGGTGAGGATTAAGGGGCTTGCAGAACTGTAAAATGGTGAATGATAAAGTTTACTGTTTTACTGGGTAGTATGAACTAAAGGAGCATATCAATTCAGTTGAGTTCAGTTAGTGTGTTTTGACAGATTTAATATTTCAGGTCAATATAGTGGACTGTGAGATCTAAGTATCCATCTAAAAGTTGTAAGGCAGCCAAAAGTTATATCAACTTTGGTGGTGATATTTCATTCTTATTTGAGCAGAACAATTACAGTGCTACGAAGATAAATTACTAAGTTTCTTATATTAAACTCTTCTCTGTTTGGCCATGTGGCATGTACTTTGGATTTGTGTGATATAGTTTCTTTTCTCAGGAACCATAGAAAGGAGAACCAATGGGCTTGATAGAGGGTGAAAGTAATCCAGTCCAACAAATTTCACCTAGTAGTAACTGGGATGGCTTGGAGTTTTGGGAGTATAGTGTTGACATGGATGTCAATAAAATCAGATATACCAAAAGATGGAATAAAATGGGGTTTAAACCCAGAATAATTTATGTAGCTACTTGAATTAATATCCTCCTAAGATGTTTCCAAACAGTTTGTTACTTAATTTAGATAAGTTTGTGATTGAATTTAAATTAATTGATCCAGTGTCTCCCAAGTGCTATGTATGTATAATATCTGATGCATGAGAACAAGTATTTATCTCTGGCTTTATATTTGTCTTAGCATGTGTCATTATATATTCTACAAGAAAAGGAATTGAAACTCAGAGAGTTTAAGTACCTTTCCCTAGGTTGTGTTACTAATAAAACTGTGCGTATGAACACACATTCCCCTGACTGTTTATAATTTTAAATAATGATCCTAGACAGTTCTAATTATATAGGTACTTTTATGTAGGTACAGTGGCAAGAAATATTATCTATGCTTGTTTTAGAACATGAAAATTTTTCTAATTTATTTTCCTTTAGTGGATAATGTAATATTAGTATTTTTTGAAAGATTCTATGGTCCAGAGATTTGTAATGAAGATATATTTGCATTAGTGTGGCCATCTATCAAGTAGTAATTTACGGTGATGCTTATCAGCCTGTGTACAAGCATGGTTAACATATGACTTGTTTTTTATCATGCAGCACATTGACAGAATTATCTGAAAAAATAAATTCAGAGTCTAAAAATTTGGTTAGAAGAGAGAGTGTGTTCCAGTACATGACAGATTGGCACTTTGGTTCAAATAGGAGATTGATTGACCTATAGATTTTGCTCAAAACATTAATGTACAATGCTGCAGGCATAGAGAAGCATTAAGAAGTTATCAAGATGGATAGGTAGGGACTACTTATTTTCCCCGGCCCTACTTTCTTTAAGATAAATGTAGTAGTAGAGAAGCACAAAGAACAATGGATATTGACCAGTTTCAGGAAGCGGAATTTGTCATATCTTAACTAACAGAACATACAGGCAGACTTAAAGTCCTTCTTTGTTTTTGTACCCCAGAATACAATCTGAGCTAAATATACAATAGTCCTTACTTATCCAGCACTTTCTGCTGTTTCAGCTACCCACTGTCAGTTGTGGTCTGGAAGCAGATGAACCCCCTTCTCACCTATCATCAGAAGGTCAGTAGAAGCCTAACGCTATGTCACTATGCCAACATCAGTCACCTCACTTCGTCTCATCACGTAGGCATTGTATCATCTCATATTATCCCAAGAAGAAGGGTGAGTACAACACAATAAAATATTCTGAGAGAGAGAGAGAGAAACCACATTCATATAACTTTTATGATAGTATAT
Organism: Hyaena hyaena; assembly: GCF_003009895.1. Classification (NCBI taxonomy): domain Eukaryota; kingdom Metazoa; phylum Chordata; class Mammalia; order Carnivora; family Hyaenidae; genus Hyaena; species Hyaena hyaena. The sequence continues at coordinate 805,231 of NW_024081256.1, read as the reverse complement.
GTTATAATTGTTCTGTCTTATTACTAGTTAATAAAATACTTAGTGTTAATAAAGTACTTAATACTAATGTTATTCTCTTACTGTGCCTAATTTGAAAATTAAACTTTATCGTAAGTATATATTTATGTATAAGAAAAAAAACATAGTTTGTATAGGGTTTGGTACTCTCCATGGTTTCAAGCATCCACTGGGGGTCTTGGAGCATATGCCCTGCAGGTAAGAGGGGACTACTCTATTAGTGTTTTTCCTTGTAGCATAAACAGTTTATCCGGTTTTTGAACATGGTCATCTCTCCATCAGTTAATATTTGGTTAATTATCCTTCCCATTATAACCACTTCATAAAACAAATTTGTTTGACTCTGTCAGGGAGAGTAAATTCTTACTTGGGCACAAATTCAGTGGTCAGTAAATTTTACTTAGATTTAGGATTATTTTGAGAATATTTAATATGCTATTGATATATTTATAACTATTAACTAAGTTGTCAAATTAAACATATGCATAGAAGTTACTTACGCAAAAGTACTTGAATATATAAATCACTATATACTAGAGAGTATTGGTGTCATATTTCCTCTGTAAACACCTTGGTCTTTTCTATCAGTTATCCATTGTCATAATACTGTTGAATGTCAAAGCACTCTGAATTGAGTGGCCTAAAACAACTGATTGAAATCATTGCTCATGAGCCTGTGAATAATCTGGACTTTTCATCTGGCTTGTTTGAGTTCATGTTTATACTAGCAGTCAGCTGGGTAAGGTTAGGTAGATGATAGTGCTAAACTGGGTTGGACTTTCTTACCTGGCTTAGGATAAATTGGGTGTCAGCTGGTCATGTATTTTCTCAGCTTTACTAGTCATCATCTCTCATCATCCAGCAAGTTAGCCGAGGTGTTTTCTCAAGGTGAAATAAGAGTCCAAAGGAAAGAGTGGAATTGTGTAAGGCTTCTTGATGCCTATCTGAGGAACTGTCCCACCGTCACTTCTTCCCTATTCTATTGGCCACAGCATTCACAAAACCAACCTAGATTCAAGGGAGCAGGAATAGACCCCATCTTTTAATGAGAGAAGCATCAAAGTCAAAACATAGATTCAGAGAGAATTAGAGGATATGGGGGACATTTTTAATCAATCTGTGATATTGATTCCCTCTTTTCTCATTTGATAACTGTTATCTTCATATAAAAATGTGAATGGGACAGGGGGCACCTGGGTGATTCATTTGGTTGAGCATCTGACTTTGGCTCAGGTAATGATCTCTTGGTTCATGAGTTCAAGCCTGATGCAGTTTGTGAGTTCAAGGCCCTCAATGGGCTACCTGCAGCCCTCGGGGAACCCACCTCAGGTCCTCTGTCCCCTTCTCTCTCTGCTCCTCCCTCACTTGCTCACACACGCGCGCTCTCTCTCTCTAAAAAATAAACATTCAGGCACCTGAGTGGCTCAGTCGGTTGAGCCTCCAGCTCTTCAGTTCAGCTCAGGTGAAGATCCCACATTTGTGAGTTTGAGCCCTGTGTTGGACTCTGCGCTGTCAGTGCAAAGCTTGCTTGGGACTCTCTCTTTTCCTCTTCTCTCTCTTTGCCCCTCCCTCCCCCACTCTCAAAATGAAAAATAAATAAATAAGTAAATAAGTTAAATAAATATAAATAAACACTAAAAATGTGAATAGGGGAAATAAATCCTTATTTCAATTCCTCCCCACTCCAAAAATAATTTTAACATTTCACCATTCAGGAAAATGTTTGATACAGTTTTTCTAAAAATAGCCTTTATCCCATTAAGAATGTTTTTTTTCTTTCCTCTCTAATTTGCCAAGGTTTGTTTTTGTTTCTTTTGTCATGGAACAGGTATGGAGTTTATCAAATAAATGGTTTTTTGCATCTATTTTGTTAGCGTTATGCTTTTCTTTCTTCGTGTTGAATTGCACTATTAAAGCTATTGAACGTTAAACCACTTTCACTCTCCACTGAGGCTGTAAATTTGGCACCTTGAACAATACAAATTTATTATCTTACTATTCTATGGGTCAGAAGTCTATCATAGTATTCAGCGTGCTAAAATAAAGGTGTTGGCCAGGCTGCATTCCATTCTGAATGCTTAGAAGAGGTCGTTTCCTCTCCCATTTGGATTGTTGACAAAATTCCTTCTGGTTGTTGAACTGAGATTCCTGTTCTCTTACAGACTGTCTAATGGTGGATGGCTTTTCACCACTTCTTGACACTACACACATTCTTGGTTCCTTGGATCCTTTCCTCTATTTTCAAAGCTGTCAACTGCAGGTCAAGTTCCTCTCACATCCCATCTCACCCAGCCAGGAACTGTTCTCTATTTTAAAGGATCTATGTGATTAGATTGATTGACATGGAGATATTCCAAGAAAACCTCTTCATCTCAAGATCCTTAACCATAGTCATATGTGCATAGTCCCTTTTGCCATATAAGGAAGGCTACATATTCACACTTTCTGTGATCACATCTCCTGGTATGGATGCTGGTGGTCTTGTCTGTCTGTCTTATGTGGACCCTTGTGATTGCATTGGTCCCACCTGGATAATACAAGGTAATCTCCTGATTCTCCAGAATCTTTCAGTTTTTCTTTTTTCTTTTTCTTTTTTTAATGTTTATTTTGAGGGAGAGAGAGACAGAGCATGAGCTGGGGAGTGGCAGATAGAGAGGGAGACACAGAATCCAAAACAGGCAGCACGGAACCTGATGCAGGGCTTGAACTCACAGACTGCGAGATCATGACCTGAGTTGAAGTTGGACACTTAACCAACTGAGCCACCCAGGTGTCGCCCCCACTTTTTTCTTTAATGTTCTCCTTACTGCATCTTTCTAGGACACTCATTTGATCATAATGCACTAAGTTGTTAGCTAAAATATTTTATTTGGGATTTGTATCTATGTTTTATGAGAGAGATTAGTGTAAATTCTCTTTTTTTGTAACGTGTTTGTCAGGTTTTTTATCACCTTAAATTGATGTCGCAAAATAAATTGGTGGAAGTCTTTCTTTTTTCTCTGCTCTGGAAGAGATTTTTTTTATAAAATAGGTGTAATATCTTCTCTAAATATTTTATAGGATTGATAAAAATTCCCATGGTAGTTTTAAAATGCAAATCTAATTTAAGTGAAAAAAATATTCGATTTTTTAAATTTATTTTTTTTTCAATTTTAATGAATGTGCTTTTCTAGGACCTTAACTTGATTATTCATATTAGTTGAAATTTAATTTTTCAAGCAATTTTCTTATTTTGGTAGGAGTTTTGGTAATGTCTCCTTTATCATTCTTAACATTGGATATTTAGGTCTACATTTTAATTCGATTTTGTCAAATATTTTTAGTTATTTTGTTCATTTATAAAATGCTAACTTTTCATGTGGATACTATAGATTTTATATTTTCTATTTAATTATTTTTTACTCATATCTGTTATATTTCAACTTCTCTTGGTTTGATTTGCTGTTTTTATTTTGCTTTAAAACATTCATGTCCAGATCATTGATACTTCATAATTTTGGAGAACATTCCTATATTTAAATCCTGTGAAATTCTTAAGACTTGCCTTGCCATGCAACATGTGGCTCATCTTACTAACTTTCCCATTCCCTTTAAAAAATTAAAGTATTCAGGAGGCGCCTGGGTGGGTCAGTTGGTTAAGCGTCCAACTTCAGCTCAGGTCACGATCTCGCGGTTCGTGGGTTGGAGCCCCGCGTTGGGCTCTGTGCTGATGGCTAGCTCAGAGCCTGGAACCTGCTTCAGATTCTGTTATCTCTCTCTCTCTCTCTGACCCTACCCTGCTCTCTCTCTCTCTCTCTCTCAGAAATAAATAAAACATTAAAAAAAGTATTCAGTTTTGAGGCGTAGTGCTTTTCTATAAAGACCAATTAGTGCAATTTTGCTATCCAGGCTGTTTACTTCTCTTAACTACTTGCTAATCTGGGGTATTCTTATTTTATCATTTACTGGAAATATATTAAAACATTTTAGTTCGGATTATAGATTTTTCTATCTAAACTTTTAGTCTTGTTAATTTTCCCTTTATATAATTTGATATTATCAAATTAGACTAATTTGATCATCCCAGAATTTTGCCACTTTTATCCTGAGCTACGTTTTTAAATAATCCTTTGCTGGCTCCCAATTTTTATTTGGAAAGTGAAAAAAAATACAGGAAGCACTCACATAAGCAATAAAAGCAATTCAGTATGTTATTTCCTGTACTAGACTCATGCTCATGAGATAATAATGCTCAGGCAGGTTTCTAACCAAAAACACATTTGGACTATTTGTTTTAATTACTATTCCTTCTTACTCTTTGAATCTCCTACAGATATTTAGCTGTTGGAAACTAAAGAGACCACCATCTGATTTTCAGGGTAAGTTCATCCAGGTGAAAAAGAGCATAAAACATCCTGTATGTACAAATGCTTTTGCATTCTTGAAAGAAATTCCATCATTTCGCTGAAAATCAAATACTTAGTCTAGAGGCAAGTCCCTTTTATATCTAATCCTTCCTGGTCGCTGATCTTATATATATACTCCATACCATAACACACTTTTGTTCTTGTTTTGCCTTTTTCAGAGAGAGGGTAGAGTGTTACGCAAATATAAAAGAAAGTTTGTTGAAGTTTGTATTTGAAAGTGAGTAATAACTAGTAGGATCAATGTGCTAAGTGATTAAGACATTTGAGTATTTTCTATTAAAATAAAGTGGTTTTTAGGATAATACTGACTGCCCTTAATTCTGCCCCTCAGAGGTCAATTGAGACACATTTTCTTTGTCAATACCTCTTTTTTTTATTGCCTAATCCCTTTTACCCATTTCTCCCACCACCAACCCATACACTCTGGCCCCTGGAAATGACCAGTCTGTTCTCTGTATCTGTAAGTTTGGTTTTTGTTTTGTTTCAGATTCCAAATGTAAGAGAGATCACATGGTATTTGTCTTTCTTTGTCTGATTTATTTCACCTCATATAATACCCTCCAGGTCCATTTATATTGTCACAAATGACAAAATTTCATTATTTTTTGTGTCTGAATTATATTCCACTGTATATATGTGTGTGTGTACATATATCTATATCCTATAGGTATATATAGATATTATTTATATATGTATAAGAAATACACACACTCACACATATTTATTTATTAATTAAAAATGTTTGTTTTTGAGAGAGAGTACATGCATGCAAAAGTGGGGGAGGGTCAGAGAGAGAGGGAGACAGAGGATCTGATGCAGGCTCTGCACTGTCAGCACAGAGCCTGATGTGGGGCTAGAACTCACAAACCTTGAGATCAAGAATTGAGTCAAAAACGGACGCTTGATCAACTGAGCCACCAAGGTGCCCTCACACACACACACATATTCAGAATTTCTTTATCAATTTATCCATCAACAGGGAGATTTTTTTCCATATCTTGGCTATTGTAAATAATACTGCAATTAATGTGGGGGTGCATTATGTCTTCTTTGAGTTAGTGTTTTCATTTTCTTTGGATAAATACCCAGAACTGGATTTGCTGAATCATATGGTAGTTTAATTTTTAATTTTTTTTTTAGAAAACTCCATACTATCTCCCAGAGTAGCTGCATCTATTTACATTCCCACCAACAGTGTACAGTACACAATGGTTCCCTTTTTTCCACATCTTCACTAAACACTTGGTATTTCTTGTCCTTTTGATAATAGCTATTCTAAGATAGGTGAGGTGATAACTCACTATAGTTTTGATTTACATTTCCCTGATGATTAGTGATATTGAGATATTGAGCATCTTTTTTTTCCTAAGTTTTTTTTTTTTTTTTTTTTTTTAAATTCCAGTATTTTCATGTACCTGTTGACAGTCTGTATGTCTTCTTTGGGGGAAAAAATGTCTATTCATATCTCCTCATTTAAAAAAAATTTAGAGGGATGCCTGGGCAGCTCAGTCGGTTAAGCATCCGACTTCAGCTCAGGTCGTGATCTCGCAGTCTGTGGGTTCGAGCCCCACGTTAGACTCTGTGCTGAAAGCTTGGAGCCTGAAGCCTGCTTAGGATTCTGTGTCTCCCTCTCTCTCTCTGCCCCTCCCCCCACTGATGATGTGTCTCTCTCTGTCTCAAAAATAAATAAAACATTTTTAAAAATAAAAATAAAAAATAAAAAAAATTAGATTGCTTAGGGCACCTGGGTGGCTGTCAGTCAAGTGTCCAACTTCAGGTCAGGTCATAATCTCACAGTTCACAAATTTAAACCACCCATAAGGCTCTGTGCTACAGCTCAGAGCCTGGAGCCTGCTTCAAATTCTGCATCTCCCTCTCTTTCTGCCCCTCCCCCACTTGCACTCTGTCTCTTTCTCTCAAAAATAAACATTAAAATTTTTTTAAAAAAACAGATTGTTTCTTTGCTATTGAGTTGTATGGGTTCCTTATATATTTTGTATACTATCCTTTTATCTGATATATGATTTGCAAATACTTCCTCCATTCAGCAGGTTGTCTTTTCATTTTGTTGATGGGTTTATTTTGCTGTGTAGAACTTTTCTAGAATGATATACACCTACTTACTTATTTTTGCTTCATTTGATTTTATTTTTGGTGTCAAGTTCAAATAATTCATCACCAAGACCTATGTCAAGCAATTTACTACTTATGTTTTCTTCTAGGAGGCTTTTGGTTTTCAGGTCTTATATTTAATATTTTAATCCATTGTGAGTTAATTTTTGTGTATAATGTAAGAAAGTAGTTAAGTTTCATTTTTTACACGTGGCTGTCCAGTTTTCCCCATACAGTTTACTGAGGAAACTGTCGTATTCCCACTGTGTATTCTTGACTCCTGTGTCATAAATTAATTCTACTACATATGTGTGGACTTATGCCTGAGTTTTCTATTGTGTTCAGTTGGTCTATGTCTGTTTTGATGCCAGTACCACAGTTTCATTTACTACAGCTTTGAAATATAGTTTGAAATCAGGTAGTGTGATGTCTCTATCTTTGATTTTTCTCAAGATTGCCTTGGCTATGCAGGATTTTTTGTGGTTCTATAAAAATTTTGAATTTTTTATTCTATTTCTTTGAAAAATGCCATTAGTATTTTGAAAATGCTTCTTAAAGTCTAATATTTTATTTAATTTTACCAAAGATATACAAGCTTACTTTACACTAAAGTTTGTATAGTATGTAATATTAATTCTTCTATTTTAAGTATTTTTTTTATTATTAGGATAAAAAATGACATTAACACTCATTTGTATTTAAATTTGTGTATTTTGCCCATTAATATTTAGTATAATCATAAAGATATTTCTATTTATGTATATAACCATATATTTGTTATTTGTTCATCCCACTGGTCTTTTTTTTCTTTCCTTTCTTGACATTTTAATTATGTTTTTAGAATTTAATTATCTTGCTTGTAGTTTGTTGTTTCTATATCCTTTTATTATTATTTTAGTAGTTTCGATAAGAATTAGGTCTGTCCTTAACTATTCAGGTATATTTTAAATTAGTAACTTTATCTCTCCTTTTTGTTCCATTTAACACCATTTGCCTTGAGTTTCTTTGTGTGGTAAAAAGAAAATTATTGTATCTTTCATCTCATGATACATCTTAATACCTTTTCTTTCTATTTGCATGCATTTATGACTTTTCCATTTTTTTCTTTCTTTTTAAATTACTTTCTATTTCTGTACTTCCATTTGCTTTTACCTTCTTTCTATTGGTCATAACACAGCCTGTTATTTAACTTGTTGGCCTGTAAATATCTTCATTTTATTTACATCATCAAAGAATGTTTCCACTGAATATAGCATTCTAGATTCTAGTAGTTTTAAAAATTACTTTGAAAACAAAATCATTTTACAGATGTCATTCCTTTGTCTTCTACACTTCATGTATTTTTATTTCTATTTTGAGAAGTTAGTTTTCATTAGCATGATTTATTTTTGACAGTGATAATCCCTCCATGCACACCACTTACATTCTTTTAAGATTTTCCTTTGTTTTTCAGCAATTATATTGTGATTTGCCAAAGTGAGAGCTAGTTAGCTTTTTCCTTTCCTTTCCTTTCCTTTCCTTTCCTTTCCTTTCCTTTCCTTTCCTTGCTTTCTTTGCTTTCCTTCCTTCCTTCCTTTCTTTCTCTTTCTTGCTTTCTCTCTGTCTCTTTCTTGTATCCTTTCTTGTATCTTCTTAAAGATTTTAGCACTTCTTGGATCTGTATCTTGATGACTTTTAAAATATTGATTCTACCTCATTGTCTTTCACCTAAGAATAGAAATATTTATGTATTCATTTTACTATTCTTTGTCAACATTCTCATCTCATATTTTAATTTATTGACTATCAATCAATTATTTTAAAGTTTGTGGCTAATAAACTACAGTATTTGCTTCTATCTGTAAATCAGTTTGTAGTGTTTGTTTTTATTAAATGTTATAAATGTTATCTTCTTGTACTTCTGAGTGTTTTTGATTGAAAGATGGATGTTATTTAATGAAACTCTAGAAGTAACATAATGTTGTGGATCATATGATTAGATTGCTCTTTCCCCCAAAAAAGAAGCTAAAGTTAAATCCTTATGTGTTGAGAATCATGGGTATTTTTTAAATTAACTAGGATTTGCTTGGCCTTAATTAATGTGGGTCTATGCATGGGTCCGTAAGTTCTGTGTGGCCTGGAATTATGTGCAAATTATTTTGTGTGTATTGGCTTTTGAGTGCATGGGCCCTTGGGGAAAAGTTTAGAACTTCCACCAGATGCTCTAAAGACTCATCAACAACAAAAAAAAAATTCAAAAATAACCTTCATGTATTCTGATTACTCTGTTTTACACAAGGAGGTTTTCATAGAAACTTGAATATGTAATGGAGACAATAACATTTGGTTACTTTCTGCAGGTCTCCTCTTCCTGAACAAATTTACTTACTATATATGATAACTGGCCTACATGCTGATTCTTATTCTTCTGTAGGAAAGGAATAAAAGAAAAAGGGCTAAAGCTCTAGTCAGAACAAATTATATAATCAGAGAGAAAGAATCAGATGGAAAGGGAAACTGAGGAAAGTATTACTAACATCACTTGTTTTCTCTAAAAAATTTTTTTCAGGTGAAAATAATAGCATTTAGCTACCCATGTCTTTACTTTTTCTCTGCTAATTCTTCCTTCAGGCACCAGAAAATATTCTGTTTTATTTTATTTTTTTAATTCTGTTTTAGTTTTTAAAAAGGTTTTAGACTCCTATTCTGCCATTCAAATTAATAAGTGATACATTCAAATTAAGAAACTTACTAGAATCTAGTTTCACCACAATCAAAATATAAATTTCATGCTTTATCTCAATTTCCCTTCCCTGATGCCAATGACAAGAGCTAAAAACTAAAGCTGCTGACATGAAAGGATCCAGTGCAAGAAAAAGGATCTCTTATGTAGTTAAATATGTTTTTGAGATAATGATAGATGAGATTAGTGAAAGATGATGAAAAAGTAACTGTTAAAGTAAAAAAATTCATGATACAAATTACTTATTTTTGTAAATGATGGAGAGAAGTTTAAAATTAATGTGAGGTTCAAGTACACTTTCAACAAAGATATAAGTAATATTTACTTAAGATTGTTATATGGCAAATGTCATACCTCACATGCTGATATCTCACATGTCTTTGAAAGCTTACATTCCTGAAGAGAGGAAAGTGTTTTACATCTATTTAAAAACACTTTTCCTGGGGCACTTGGGTGACTCAGTCAGTAAAGCATCTGGCTTTGGCTCAGGTGACAGTATCACAGCTGGTGGGTTTGAGCCCTGCTTTGGGCTCTGGGTTGATGGCTCAGAGCCTGGAGCCTGCTTCATATTCTGTGTAACCCCTTCCCCATGCTCTCTTTCTCTCTCAAAAATAAACATTAAAAAAATTAAAAACACTCTGTCCCTTTGATAGTTAATATATTCCAAATAGAGGTAGATGTTTAAACTGTTGTTCTGATTCAGAATGATAAGTATATCCACAGCTTACATGTTTTATTGACCTTTAGGAACAACAGATAAATATATTTTTAAAATAATTTTTAATGTTTTTACTTATTTTTGAGATTTGGAGAGACAGAACACTAGGTGGAAAGGGCAGAGAAAGAGGGAGACACAAAATCTGAAATAAGCTCCAGGCTCTGAACTGTCAGCACAGAGCCCAATGTGGGGCTTGAACTCTTAAACTATGAGATCATGACCTGGGCCAAAGTCAGATACTCAGCCAACTGAGCCACCCAGAAACCCCCAGGTAAATATCTTAAACATGACAAAATAACACTTTAATTGGACACCAAAACTTTTGTTTTAATCTATTGCTATGCTGGCTTTCCTATAATTCTTAATTTGAATATTGAGTCCATAATCAAGAAGGAATATACATACATTTAATTTCAAAACCCATTTTTTAACTTAAAAACAATTCTTACAGAAAAATGTCTTCTTATATACATGAAGATTTTTTTCTCTCAGGTAGAAATAACAACCAGAAAACAAAGCTGTACAATTATTCTGAAATTATAAGCTAAATATAGATTCTTTTAACTTTTCAAAATTCAAACTCAAAGGGTTTCTTCTTTCTTCTCTATAACAACAGAAAATAAATACAAATATTCACTGACAATATAATAATTTCATGTCTGTTTTTTTTTTTTCTCTGTGCAACAGGGAGGTGATACTTAGATGGAAGAAATAATTTCTTCACCCGACAAGACATAAGATCTTACTAGCTTTGTTGCATGTCTTTTATTGAGATCTACTTAGAAAGATACTTTACTGTGTGTGCTGTTAAGTTCCATGTGGCTGACTAGGTAACAAATAGAAAAGACAGAAGCTGAGGGCCACAGGGGATTGCACTTGTCAGCGTGGTGATAAGTCAGTGCTTTATCATCAGAAACTAAAGAGTACTTAAATGATACTAGCTGCAGTTGTGGTCATAATTTACTGGCCTCAAGCGACTGTCTGTGTATGTGCACTTACCTTTCCTAATCTTGGTTCCTGTTTTGCTGGAGTCTGCATTATAAAACTTCAGTGATCCCCTTGCATGTAACCTTTATTTCTTATAACATCAAAAGAATCAGAAAGAACCCATGGCTTAAAATATAAGAGAAAAACATATTGGGGGAGAAAGTTAGACAGTAAGTGCAAATAAAATGCTACTAGATAGACTGTGGATAGATAAGAACCCATACAGAAAACTGGAGGTGAGCAGGCCTGAAGCAGAACTACAGAAGTGATGTTTTCAAATAATAATTCACTCATGGGTTGCAACATGAGGAGTTAAAAGGGGTCATATGAAAATGTTTTATTTATTTGTAAAGTACATTCTTTAAAAGGAATTGCTTTTGAAATCCATATCTACTCGGTGAGAAAATGCTTCAAAGATTTAGTTAGATTTTTTTAAAAACAAGTGTGTTTTTTTTTAACACCCTAGGACAATAGCAAATTGAAGGCACTGATTTTTGACAGTGAGCCAAATCTTTTTGCCCCATGTCCAGAAGCTGACAGTGAAGGAAGATTTTTCTGAAAAATAAAAGTGAAGGAAATATAATAGTAAAATATTTATCTTAGGGACAGAGTCGTACTATGATCACTCTCCCTAGAGTATTTGTTCCTATCCAGAACTGAATGAGAAAACCTAAAGCAATGACCTTTTCCTCTTTCTTTTTAGTTTACGCCACAAGAAAAAAAAAAAAAGGTAACAATATGAAGAGATAGAGATCTTAATCAACTTGACTGTAATAATCATTTCACTATATATGTATATATATGAACATTATGTTGTACACTTTAATATATAAATACATATGTAAAAGTTTTTATTTAAAAAACTTGTAGAAACAACTCAAATGTCCATCAACAAATAAATAGATAAAATGTGACGTATTCAACCAATAGAATATTATTCAGTACTAAAAGGAATGAGGTGTTAATAGATGCTTCAACATGAATAAAAATCTCGAAGACTTGATGCTAAGTGAAAGGAGCTCTAGCACAAAGGCCACACATTGTATGATTCCTCTTGTATCAAAACTCCAGACTAGGTAAATGAACAGAGACAGATGAGATTAGTGTTCTTCAGGGACTGGGGGAAGTGGGGATTGGGGAATGATTTAATGGGGACATTTTCTGGTTTGGGATGATGAAAATGTTCTGGTTTAGATAGCAGTGATCAGGTGAAGCATAGTGAATGGAGTTGATGCCGATGAATTATAAAATTAATTATTTTTAATTAAAAAATACATCCTATAAAACACAATTATCAAGAATATAGAATTAGGATTGATAATCTCAGAAAGAGCCTGATTAAAATGTGGGGTTAATTGCAAGGCATACTTGTATGTGTCATTACAGAAATAGTTATAATCACTCCCAGGATGAGCCAGTCTCTGATAGAGTTTCTTATTCTAAGGTGCAGAGACAAAGGTCAGGTTCTCCTAGAGACCAAAGATTTACAGGTTGGTGGTTATTGGAACAGTCTTCATAAAAACAACACCTGAAAAGGGTTGACCCGAAGAAAGAGGAAACAAGAGATAGGCAAAGAGATCACACCTTTGTACTGTTTCCACTAGTCATTGGACGTGAGCCATTCTCAAGGAGGAATTGAAGTGACTCCCTTTGACCAATGGCAATTTCTGGGGAAGATCTAGGCTGTGAGTCATGAATTAACAATGTCATTTCTGATCATTTTTTCTTGATTTATTTTGATTGTATATAGATTGGTCAATATCTTTCTTAGCTGCCTATCTAAGTTCTCCCTGTAGTCTGATGATCTGTTAAGCATCTCCCTAGTTCTTGGCCAGTCAGACCTCACTAGCTTCCACTCCATATTTGCTATTCATTGACACAATTCTAACATAGCTTTTTCCCTAACAATGAAATCTGCCACCTCCCCTCTATTATTTGGGATGCTATTATCACTAGTGCTAACAGAGAACCTAATTTTTTAATAGGATCAATCATAAAAAAAAAAAAAAAAAAAAAAAAACCCAACCAGCAAATACAAGCTACCACTGAGTTTCTTAAAAGATTTTGGTGCCCACCCCGCCAGCCCATTCTTTATCACACTGGAAAATGAGATTCCTCCAGGCCCCCCCATGAAACATAGTCAGCTAATAGTTATCCTGGCCTTTTGTGATCATTGGTTTCAGAGTGCCCTTAACGAGGATGGTAACCCTGGGGAAACGCAGTATCTGGAGAAGGACTCAAATAAGGTATTGGCAAGCAACATTTCTAACAGGCAGCTGGGGCAATGAGTACTTAGTTTCTGAAAGTGGGGATTCAGGTGATGGACCATTGTATTCACTACATGGATTGTGATCTTACTTCTTCAGTGAGATTAGTATAATCACATCATTGTATATGATGTGTGCATTTTGTGTGTGGTATAGTGGGTATGTGTCCATACAACATGGAGAGGAGAGAAATGAGGGTCATCTGACCATTTTCCAGGGTGTTTTTGATGATGTTTATAGATAAATTTTTTAGTATATAATTTTTGAGGATATTTAACTTATGTAATGCTTATTTTACCATCTACATATGTATTAAAGAACAGACCATAAATAAAGATCCGCAAAATGATTATTTGATTGTCTGAATAAAGAGTAATACATGTTGACCATTGGGCACATTAATAGAAACCATGAAGAGCCTTTTTTCTCATCTATTTTCCACCCTTCCTTTTTTTTCTTTATTCCCTTCTTTTTTTTTCTTCCTCCTACTCTCCTATCACCCAGTATCCTTGTTTGGTTTCCTTCTCTCTTTAATATTGATCAGATATGTGGTTACTTTATGGAAATTTTTTTTGTGTTTATATTTTTAATTTAGTTTTATTTGCATTTATATCTTGATGTATTTATTGAAAAATTGCATCTTATTCTGATAAAGTTAAAAAGCATCCTGTTTAATCTTGAAGGAAAAAAATTTTTAAGATAATTAAAAAATTGAAAGCAATTTTTAAAACTTTTTTAAATATTAAGAGTATAAAAAGTAAAGATAGTAACTTTAAAATGGGGGCACCTGGTAGAAACTACCTTAACCAAGTGATAAGTTATGTTGATATCCTATACTCCTGATATGACATGATGATAAGGGTATCTTAGGTCTCTGGTGTTCTTGAAAACCCGTAATTTCAATTTCATCATGAAAAAAAATCAGTCAAGCTTAAACTGAGGGTTGTTGTAGAGACATTCATGTGAAAAATGCATGACTAAGACTTTTCTAAGCTGTTGAAGTCATGAAACAATAAAAAAAAGAAAACAAAAGTCTAGAAACTTTTGGAGATTGGAGACTTAGTGCATGATGACTGAATGTAATGTGGCATCTTGGATTGTCTTTGGAATGCAAAATAGTAGAAAAGCTGGTAACATCTGAATAAAATCTGTAGTTTAGTTAATAGTAATGTACTCATTAATTTCTTAGTGTTGACAAATTTACCTTGGTTACTTAGTCAAAGAGTCAGAGAAAATTAGGAATGATGAGAAAATTAGGTGAAAGGGAAAGTGAACTGCAGCCCCAGCTACTGCTTTATGCTAATGGATTGAGTCAGTAGATCAGCCATAAGGTGTTTGTGCTACAGTATGGCTGCTACTTGCTTTGGTCATTTCCTTGCTTCGTCATTTGGTCATATTAAACTTCAGCCAGTAGACTGTTTTCTTGTATTCTGGTTTCATTTTGGAATCTTGTTTTCATGCAGCAATTGTTTAGCTTCCTTAATATGTTGCAGTTGTATCTAAATATAAGCATTTTCTAGCCTTAATCTCAAAAAATATGATTAGTATAAGTCAGCTAATTACTGTAGAACATTTGTTCTTTGTTGTTTTTTTATTAGATGGAATGAAGATGTTAATAGAGCCCTTGATATTTTTACTCATTTCATTAAAAATGAAATGTATATTTATAAACATAAATATCTAGCATATTGTCTTGAATATTTATGTAATGCTTTGCTGCCAAAGTCCATGTACGTATATTCATGGATTTTGAGATAATTTTCCAAAGTGATAGATTTATGCATATAACACAATGACTCTCTCTGCATTACCAACCATTTAGTTATGAATAGCTTTCAGCTATTAAGCATGAGGAATTAACTTGCAGATGAATTTTGAACAAAAAGACATCTTGGTAGCTCTTAAGATATATTGTGAAATTTTATGCTAATATAACATTAAATTTATTCCAAAGGATATTTTTTAAATTGCCTGTGGAAATATATGAGTGCTTTTTTTCTTTCTGTTTCATCATGAAACTTGCCCCAGGTTGCCAAAAATGCAGCCATCAGCATTCCTTAGTGAAGGCAACCTAGTACTGTCAGCCATCTTGTCTCCCCTGTTGTGTGGATGATGTTTTTTATGAGTGTACACAAACATTAAAATGGAACCATAATCCTACATTAGATATACAGAAAGTCCCTAGCTGCTTCTCTGATGTTGTAGCCTATCTGCTAAAGAAACTAGGCACACAAGCATGAGAACACGGTCACAAATTATGTGTATTACAAAGTAACACAGTTATTGTGGATGATGAATAATGAAATGATAAAGGAATAAAGACCAGTTAAAAACCAATTAGTAATTTTAAAAAGATCAGATGACATGTGTGGAACTGAATCCAAAATATCTACCTGTTATTTCTAATACTAGATTATTTTTCCAGAAGTATACAGTTAACTCATATTACTGTGGTCCTTTGTATACATTGACTTCATACACCATACGTAAAACCTCAGGATATTTTATTTTGATCTTTATATGAAGAACCCAAAGACATAATTTAATACCTAAATAATAAAGAGAGTGATAGCAACTCTAATTATAAAATCTTACAGCTTATGATATATAAGTAAATTTGTGTTTGGCTTCTAAAACAAAGGGAACTCCATACAAATTTTCACAAGTACTCTATTGCTGCATTGCAGCAATAAGTTATTTTTACATAGTTGAACATAAGAGAATAGATTGGATGAAAACCTAAAAATTTTATTAAAAATATCTCATAGACAGCTTTATCCATATGTATCTTACAAACATGGGATATTTATTAAAAACAAATGATGTGTCATACCTGTTTTAAAAGCAGAGATTAAAAAGATGAATAATGAGCCTTTTCTGTCTTTTATGAACCTGTAGACTACTGGGAGAGCACATGTTAAGTAGCTAATTAGAAACCTCATTTTAATGTTTTCTCTTAAGCTCAGTATTGGGTATGTAGTGATTCTGCCATTATTTATTAAACCACAGAGATACATTGTACACACACACACACACACACACCTTTTGTGCTATTTTATAGGTATATTTCATAGTATAAACTAGTATTAGAAATACAAAGTCTATCAGAACATAGCATAGCATGCTAGGTAAAGAATTCTCCAATTCTTATTTATAAAGAACTATAAACTGAAACAAAACAACACCTCCTACATGATAGTGTGTTCCCAGTGTATCCCTATGTCAGCTCAACATTACTATACAGTAAATTATGTGCAACTAAATGACACCCTTATTTTACACTTGTTAATATAAATCTTTATTGTCAAAAATAGCTAGGTTTGGCTTTAGTAAAGAACATTACCTGTATCAACTCAGACAACCATTTGAATTGATTCCATGTTCTTACCAGTAAAGTACCTGGATTCCAGTAAGCATTGCACTGCTCACTCCTCCCCTGTCTCACACACTGCTGTAAACCCACACAACTCTTTTCCTCAACTGGTTTTCCCAAGGCTCCCCAGGAAATCCTGTCTTCTAATGTCTAGCTTAGATGCTACTTCTAGGGAGAAGTGTCTAGGCATTACATATTGAGTCCCAACTCCAGTTGACCACCACTCTATCATCTTACCAGTTAAATGTTTTTCAGAGTGCTTAGAACATTCTAAAAATTATTTTACTATTTACTTATTTATCCCCTTTATTTTCTCACTGACTGCTAAATTCCACAAGATGACTAACTTGCCTGTTTTGCTCATCACTACATAGTAGTTCTGAGCCTGGTGCTTGGTACTTATGGGGCCATGAATGTTTATTGAATGGAAGAGTAAACATAAGGGGGAAAAAAAACAACACCTAACATTAAATTTGGGACTATGGAATTCAATAAATGTTAATTTCCTCCACACCAAATCAGTTATACTCCCCAACACCCCGTTAATGTTTTTAGAATGCTATTTTCGTTAACTGAAATACTTTCTTCAAAAAAAAAAAAATAGTTTTAGTCAGAACAAATTAAAACAATTATTCAAGGCTTACCAAAATGTAAATCTGAATTTCCTTTCTTACATTATCTTTGGCTATGTTCCCTAAAGTCATGCTCTCTACAAAAGAACCTTTGCATTGCTTGTGTCATTCAGTTCCTTCACCTGAAATACCTGCCATCATTACTACATATTCCTCCTTCCAAACCCCGCTTTGATTTGATCATGGAAAAATTTCCCTTGTGGGAAGATCTAGCCTAGAGAGTAAATGGTATCTAATAATTTCTTTCTTTTTAGTATCAAGCCTAGAATTTGCCCGAAAATGAACAAATAAAGAGTGAAAGTAGGAGTATTAATTATATGCTTAGAAAAATCTAAAGATATTAACATATCTAAAATGCAAAGTCACCATTTTATAATTCCATCTCAAAGTGACCTCTGATTATCTGGTATCCCTGGTGTTGGAAATATATGTATATATTTATTTCCACATTCTAAGCACCTTCCATTGTCTTCTGAAGCTTCCTGGACCTCCTACTCCAGAATAATTTCAGTCTTAAAGCATTTATTGTTTACAGTTGTTTTAACGATCTGTTTTCATATAAACCACTTAGAAATACCCTCCTCTTCTGTAGATTTTGTATTGGGTCTTGCACATAATAAATGCTCAATAATTTGGTGTTAATTGAATGAATTCCATGTCACACTGTGGAATGCCAATTCAATTTTGTTTCCTGTCATTACAAGACAGATACTGATCCCATTAACAGAATTGCTTATATGGCAATTAGCATCATTAAGATAAATTAAATTAATGGATCAGATATCCATTTCTTTAGTCTTTAGAAAACTGGCCTTAATGATTAGAAACTTTTCACCAAATTAACATTCATCAAATTAACACTTCTTGTGTTTCATTCATCCAAAACACACATTTATAGAAATTAAAAGATTAGATCAGTTTAAGTGATATGGAATTTTTTCCCAGTATTAAGTTCATTTAAATAAAACCTTCAATAATTTACCCAAATGAGGTTATTATAAATATTTCCTAGGGATAAAATAAGCTCCTTCTATGTTAGTATGCTATGAGTTTTCATTAACTTACTCATTTTCTTTTATTTTTGCTCTTGATTCCCTTGCTTTTGGGGATGTGTCAAGTAAGAAGTTGCTGCGGTGGAGGTCAAGGAGGTTGTTTCCTGCTTTCTCCTCTAGGGTGTTGATAGTTTCCTGTCTCACGTTCAGGTCCTTTATCCATTTTGAGTTTATTTTTGTGCATGGTGTGAGAAAATGATCTAGTTTCATTCTTCTGCATGTTGCTGTCCAGTTCTCCCAACACCATCTGTTAAAAAGGCTGTCTTTTTTCCATTGGATATTCTTTCCTGCTTTG